>NW_012109252.1:449273-454598 GCF_000951045.1 Mandrillus leucophaeus
CAGTGTGATGAAATGGTTATAAACTGAGGTGCAGAGAGAAAAAAAAAGAGTCCTGGAGGATTGAGGGGTGTGAATTAATCACTGAAGTTCGATGATGATCAAATGCCTTGAGTGCTGGTCTATGGACATAGTCAGAGATTCATGCTGCAGCGTCCGGCGATCCCACTGTGAGGACCAGGGTTTTTCTGAGAGTGAGGCGGGGGATGTCAATCAGGATTGGAATCTCCCCTGTGCAACTGGACTGCCCTAATTGGGCTCCTTCCTTCCTTCCTATCCTATAACTCCCCTCCTTCCTACTGGGAGATTCTGCACAAGATTCCTTTGGGTAGAATGTTTCTATTATAAATACATATGTGAACAACATATTTATTCATAAACGTATATTTAATATGTTTATTCATATAAATAAATATAGGAATAAATTCAGTGACTTCTGTAGGGCCTGGAGAGTCTATGAATATTATTGAAGTGGAAAGTAATTCATTAAGTCTGGCTTCAAATAGAACTGTGTTTATGGTTTCAGGAGAAGAAGAAAATGATGGAAAAAGAGAGAAAAGATGGAAACAGATCAGGCCCAAGGCTGTGCTTTCACAGGTTGATCTCTTTGAGGAAGAGGCAGACATGCAGAGGCTAGGCGATTGATGAGACCAAAATGACCTGAGACACATCAGTTGAAGAAAGTCAAGGTGGGGAGTAGATAGAAGTGTCACTAGGAGGATATAGGAGTTTAGGAGAGAGAGATGACTCCAAGGTGACATCCCGAGAAACCTAGCAAGCAGTTGGAAATTCAACACATTTGGAGAACGAGGTCAGTTTTTAACATGTACATGTGGAAGCTGTCAGGTTTCAAGTTACGGCTGGCACGGTGGAGGTGAATGTCACCGTCCAGGGAGCTAGAAGGTTTATAATCACCGGCTCCTCTTTTTCCCATCACCCTCTCTAACATGGAGATCACCGTTGCCTGTGAAATTGTCTGCGTGCTTCCACTGCCGCCTTCCTCCCATCCATAAACTTGTTGAATTCAATTTCTTAGTTCTAGTCAACAATAACTGACTCTGCAAACTTCCATTTATTAGAAGACTTTGGCAGGGTCAGGGGAAGTGATGGGGTGAAGGGGGTGGTGGGAAGTGCAGAATCCATCAGAGGGCTGTGTGCTTTGCCGTGAACGTCAGCAGGAAGCCGCAGGAATGAGTGGGCAGGGAAACCTCAGCAGACAACCTGTCTCAGGGCAGCCTGCTAACACGGGGTTGCTTCTGATCTTGTGCGTTTCCTCCAACCTTGTATCGCTTACTCCATAGTCACCAACCTGGGAGTGGACATTTGCCAGGATGTGCATTCATCACTTCGTTGATTCACCAGCATGTCCATCATACTCTAATCACCTAGACCTCCTTTGAGTTTAGAAAACAAGTTAATATTCTTGTTCTTGGAATAAATCAGACCTAGTTATCTGAATTTACTTACTTATTTATTTATTTATTTATTTATTTATTTATTTATTTATTTTGACAGAGTCTAGCTTTCTCACACAGGCTGGAGTGAGTGGCGCAATCTCGGCTCACTGCAAGCTCCACCTCCCGTGTTCACGCCATTCTCCTGCCTCAGCCTCCCGTGTAGCTGAGACTACAGGCGCCTGCCACCACGCCCGGCTAATTTTTTGTATTTTTTTTTAGAAGAGACGGGGTTTCACTGCATTAGCCAGGATGATCTCCATCTCCTGACCTCATGATCCACCCGCCTCAGCCTCCCAAAGTGCTGGGATTACAGGCGTGAGCCACTGCGCCCGCCCATTATCTGGATTTTTAAAACTAAGTTATTTGCCTTCACCATTGGAATGTAAACATTGGAAAAACAGGGACTTAATCTGTCTTATTCATTGTTCTGTGCCCAGCAGCATCAAAGAGTGTTTGGAAAACCGTAGTATGTTTCTTAATAAGTAACTCTAAATGCAGGATTGGATGGATGAATGGATAAAAGCAGAGGACAAAAGACAGAACTTGAAAAACGGGTGGATGGGTCAGGCGCGGTGGCTCATGCCTGTAATCCCAGCACTTTGGGAGGCCAAGGCAGGGCAGGTAGATCACTTGCGGTCAGGAGTTCGAGACTAGCCTGGCCAACAGGGTGAAACCCCGTCTCTACTAAAAATACAAAAAATTAGTTGGCCGTGGTGGCACATGCCACCTACAGGGGAGGCTGAGGCAGGAGAATTGCTTGAACCCAGGAGGCAGAGGTTGCAGTGAGCCAAGATCTCATCACTGCATTCCAACCTGGACAAAGAAGCAAGCCTCGGTCTCAAAAAAAAAAAAAGAAAAAAAGAAAAAAGAAAAAAGAAACAGTTGGATGCTTTACTTCAACTCAGTCAGGAAAATATCACAACATATGTCTCCTCTTTTGTTCTTCAATGATTTCTGCATATCTTAGTCCTCCTTCCAAAAGATTTCTGATGTAACATACCTGCATCCTTGATGTTGGGTAGGTTACATAAATAGTAAAGTAACACTCAAGAAATTACAGCATTAAGGACAGCAACAGTAAAATTTTACTGTGTCTTTTACAGCTACTCAGAAAAGGATCCACCATGCATGAAGAAACAGATTAATGTAATTCAAATTATGGGCAGCTATATTTGTAGCTCTGCTAAAGGAATGTAGGCATGTCTACATATGAATATAGCCATAACCTGTATAGACACTAAAATGTAATTCAGGTATTTCATTTTATTCTCTCCTCTCCTCACTTCAATTTTAGGTGAGAATACCAATTCAATTCTCCACACATCAAATTTCCTTTTCCTGAAAAATATTATAGGATTTGTGGACAGAATTACTTTTATGTAAAGTCTTCATGATATGTGAATTGGACTGCATTGTGTTTGCACCCATATAAATCTAAATGAGCCTGACAGCAGCTTTATCTCTAACTTTCTGTCTCACTTTGCACCTAATGACAGCGTGACGGGGCTGGTTAGTGATTTCCAGGTTCCATGAGATATGGTTGGAAAACATCAAAAAGAGGGCAGAGCGCATTCCCTCCCAGATTTTTCCCCAATAGATGATCAAGTAACTTTTCTTGATGATATGAAGACAGAGGATAAAATAAAGATTGATTGTTTTCATGCTGTTAAATGTAGTTGGATATGAATTAATTTTAACAGTTTATATTACATATGCAGATTTTGGGATACAGACCACTGACAAGTAGCTTTGGATATAAGATGTCTCAGTTTTACTTAAAATGTTTTAAATTCATTATGGTGAATGTTTTCATAAAAATCTGAGAAGTTATTGCATCAATTCACACGAATCCAATCACAGACCAGTGAAAAGTGACCAATCCAAAGCTTCTGAATTCAGGACTCCTCCGTCCTCTGCTGGTTTTCTTCCCACTACATGGTGCACTGGCTTCAGTTTCCTCTGTGGAAGCTTATGTCTACATTCACTGCACCGGTGATCTCACGTCGTTGTGGTCTCCCTTCTACCCCTTGCTCAGCCCTCTTTCATGGACTCCAGACCTGTGCATCCAGTTGCAATGTCAACCATTCCACACGCAAGCCCAGCAGACATGGAGCTTCAGTATCCAGAGCTGAATGCCTGCCTTATTCTCATAACCTCATTCTCTCAATGTCTCAAGTCTCCCCCTGTAGTTATTTCACACTCAGGTTAAGTCCTCACAATCAACCCCAGCTCCTCCTTTTTTTTAATCGTAATGCCCACCTCCCATTCAGGAGAAAGTCCCACTGGCTCTGCCTTCAGGACACAGCCAGGTTCAGACCATGTCTTGCCATCTTGCTGCCAATGCCCTGGTTCGGGGTCCTGATCGCCTTCCTCCCTCCACCCCTGTGTGTTCTCTCAGCACAGCCTCAGGATCAGGGCCCTGCCACCCCCGTGTGTTCTCTCAGCACAGCCTCAGGATCAGGGCCCTGCCACCCCCGTGTGTTCTCTCAGCACAGCCTCAGGATCAGGGCCCTGCCACCCCTGTGTGTTCTCTCAGCACAGCCTCAGGAGCAGGGCCCTGCCACCCCTGTGTGTTCTATCAGCACAGCCTCTGGAGCAGGGCTAAACCCCAGGTAGGTCATGAGGTTGCGTTCTTTTCTAGACAGGGCCGTCCAGTGCCCCATCATGTCACTGAAAGAAACCTCCAACTCTTCTGAGAACCACCGGCCACAGAGGTGTCCTTTCTGTTCCCTACACCTGCAGCTCCACTGTAGCTTGAGCCCTGGTCCTAGCCACTTTCTCTACCCAAATTCTTCCCCAGGTATTCAGTGTTTCCCTTGTCTCTCTCAAGTCCTTATCTATAGACCACTTCCTAAGTATGGCACCCCTGGCCACCCACAGCCTCGGACTATCCCATCCCTCTTTCTCGATTTTCTTCACAGTCATGTGTCATCTCCCAACATTGTACATCATCTGCCTTTTATGTTGTTATGGGTTTTATCCTGTCTTTTCCAACTAGAATGCATACTTTACAAGGGCAGATATTTTATCTCTCTTATTATTGATCATCCCTGATGCTGGGGACAGGGCCTGCTCCATAGCAGGTGCCAAATAACTATGTGTTGAGTAATTTCAAGTGGGATGTATAATGTTTTCTTTCACAGTGGAATGTGGAGTCACTGCAATCTGAAGATGCAAAAATTCCATGAGAAATTCTTAAAATATTCTAGAACTTATTTTAAAAATTTTCTCTTTTGCTGGTTTTTACATCACGCTTCCCATGAGGTTTACATATTAAAGGAGATGATTTGTTCCCTTAAGATGCATGGTTAGTGAGCATGATGAGGCTTGTCACATCTTTCATAGATTATCTAATTCTTTTGTGAATATTATTTGTGGAAGAGGCTTTTATGAAACATAATTCAGACTGATCATACTAGTTGGAAGAAGTTACTCAGAATATCATTTACCTCATGATAGGTCATCCTACCTAGTTTACGAAAGGAAGTATGAATACATACATGCACAGAATGGGGACATGTTTAAAAAAAAAACAAAAGAATCTTGTGAAATGCATAGTAAATTGTGACACTGAGTGATGTTTTGCTTGTGAGACACTATTGTGAGCTGCTTACATGTCTTCACTGATTTCACTCTTCAGCAAGCAGGAATGAGTTGTAATTTCTGCCCCCTTTTACATATGAGGCTATGGAAACTCAGAGGAGTAGAGAACCTTGCACGTGTAAGTGGATGTATTAGTCAGTGTGCTCCAGAGAAACAGAACCAGGATTTGTTGTGGGAATTGGCTCATGTGATTGGGAGGTCAAAAGTCCCACCATCTGCCCTCTGCAAGCTAGACACCTGGAAAAGCCAGTGGCAGAATTAAGGCTGA
>NW_012109252.1:455109-466746 GCF_000951045.1 Mandrillus leucophaeus
GGGTTCAATTGATTTTCCTGCCTCAGCCTTCTGAGTAGCTGGAATTATAGGCTCCTGCCACTATCCCTGGCTAATTTTTTGTATTTTTGGTAAAGATGGGGTTTTGCCATGCTGGCCAGGCTGGTCTTGAACTCCTGACCTCAGGTAATCCACCTGCCTCAGCCTCCCAAAGTGCTGGGATTACAGGTGTGAGCCACTGTGCCCAGCCTTTTCTCTACCTTTTTATTCGGTTTAAGCCCTCAGCAGATTGAATGATGCCAGTTCACACTGGTGAAGGCAAATCTTCGCTCGGTCCACTGCTTCAAACACTCATCTCTCCTAGCAGCACCCTCACAGACATGCCCAGCCTCTTACCAGCTATCTGGGCAGCCGTTAGCCCAGTCATGCCGGCACATAACCTTCACCACCACGGTGGAGGTGCTGCAGTGAGGGTGGGCAGCCAGGTCTCGAGATCTGAGCTGGTGGCATCCATAGGCCTCACAACTGCAGGTGGACAGGTTCCAGGAGAAGGGCAAGACCCGGAGCACTTGGTGACTCAGAAGACATGTGGCTGTTTGTTTGCAGAGCATGAATAGCAATTGCCTTTCCTGCCTCTACCGTCTGGCTCTGGTGACTCCATTTCCTTTTATTCTTTTTCAGTTCAGTGCTTCCATTCAGAAGATAGTTTGAGAGGTCTTAAGATATGAAATAAAAGGAGAAAGTTGGTGGGAACATGTCAATATTCTCCTCTTGATGTTTGTAAAATTAGGGTATATGGAGTCTATTCAAAATGTTAAATTATTGATGTCTTAAGAATTGAATTCCTGTTAGCAACTCTCAGTAGGTAATGTTTAGATCAGTATCTATCAGTAGGTACCATTTTAATCATTTAGTATCTATTACCCACTGTAAATTGTGTTCTATAATGGCAATCATTGCAAACACCTATCCATGAGATGGATTTTATCATAATTTCTGTTTTCAAGATAGGAGAAATGTAAAGGATTGAGAGACTTACCAGAGATCACAGAGCTAGTGAGTAGCTGAGCCAGCATTTGAACTCATAACTTCCTGACATCAGAGTTGAGCACTTAAGCTCCCATATTCTGCTGACAGCCTAATTATTGCCACTTTCCCATTGAAATGATTACATAAAACTTTCTCTTCTTTTCTTCCAAAATGAGTGTCTGAAGTGAGTGTTTGAACGTGGCATGGTTTGTTCAGGAGATTGGAACTCACTGAGGTGCTGAAGGAGACCAGCAGCTCTCAGGAGTGCAAACCTGCACTATTTCTTCAATTCTGAGGCTTGTGAATGCCGATTCCCGTTCTCCGGCTGTGCTTTTTTCTGTGTTATGTTGTCAAGGTTTTGTAGTGGTTAAGATGCCTACATATGAACCAGCATAATATATTTGCAAGTAACATAAAGCTCAGGTTTTACTTGGTTTTTCTTGCATATGACATTAGATCTGTTAAGCCTCCTGCAAATTCCATGCCATTTAACCAGTATTTTGTTCTGGCAATCATTGTGAAACTTTAGTGCTACAACCATCTCTCTTTATTATTTTAAGCCCTGTGTGGAGGCTACATCCATGGAAAGAGTGGAACAGTCCTTTCTCCTGGGTTTCCAGATTTTTATCCAAACTCTCTAAACTGCACGTGGACCATTGAAGTGTCTCACGGAAAAGGTAAGAACCTATCATAGGTCTCAAACATACCAACAAGTAAATGAGACAGAAACGTGGGAACAAAACCGAAAACATATTACAGTGTAAACAAGTGAGATAACTACTTTTCTCACGTATAGTTCATAACTTTGACTTATTATTTAATAAGATTTTGGAAGAAAAAATAGTCTTTCAACTGTATAATAAAAACAGATTCCTTGTTTTGCTCTCTGTTTATCAGATAACCTGAATATATGCATGTGAATAAAAGCTTGAAATCTAGGTACCGTGGTAAGGAATGAAGGCATCTATTCAATAAAATGTGACAATTAAATAAAAGGAAATAAGTGATTGTCTAACTTCTAATTTCCATAATAAATCTGGGACGGTTTTTGTACTTTCCTTGTATTTTATGTTTACCCCGTATCATCACACATAATGAATAATTTATCTTCACATAATCCAGAGATGCCTCATGGAATAGATATTTCTATCCTCAATTATACATAAGCGTAGTGAAGACCAGGATATTTTGCACTTTGTGTAGGAAATGTAGATTATAATCACTAGGTTTAGGATCGTAGCCTGACTCTTTTTCCTGTGACTGAACTTGTCATTTTTAAGAGTCTATTTGGGGCCAGGTGAAGTGGCTCATGCTTGTAATCCCAGCATTTTGGGAGGCCAGGACAGGCATATCACCTGAGGTCAGGAGTTCCAGACCAGACTAGCCAATATGGTGAAACCCGTCTCTACTAAAAATACAAAAAAAATTAGCCAGGCATCGTGTACATCCCTGTAATCCCAGCTACTCTAGAGGCTGAGTCAGGAGAATGGCTTGAACACAGGAGGCGGAAGTTGCAGTGAGCTGAGATTGCGCCACTGCACTCCAGCCTGGGAGATAGAGCGAGACTCTATTTTAAAAAATAAAATACAAAAGAGTCTGTTTGAAATTTCAATCACATAAGTGTTATGTAGACTTTGTCTTTTCACATAGATTTGAACCCTAGTTAATATTAAATGGCTACATTTTATTATGTATACTGTGTGACACTATGTATGCTACCATGAATGACAGGAAAGAAGAAGTTGCTCTGAAGGAAACTGAGCATAAAGGAGGCACAGATTATGAGTGACCAAAGTTTTATAATCATAAAAATACACATTTTTATTAGAAGGTATCTATTCACAGTTAATTTTATTGATTTCACTATAGGAATCCAGAAATAAGACTTTGTAGTTGTGGTTACTATGAGGTCATATGCTTTAGGGGCATCTGAAACTACATTTTTAAGGAAGTTTTTCCTCATTTATACTGACCTCCAACTAAGATTTTTCTAAAGGACACTTGTTTAGTGTAAATTGAAAAATCGTCTGGTCCTTTGTCCCTCAGGGACAAATACTGTCCCTAAGAGCCTACTGACAATTTTTGAATGAAGCCCATTGTAAACATTCTCACCTGTTTTTCTTAAATATCCATATCTATGCCAATATCTACATCTATACCTGTATCTATATATCGCTACATCTATAATCTCCTTATCTACCTCAGTATTCGTATCCACATCATATCTTCCTATTTACGTCATATCTGTACTTATATGCACTTAAGTATTTATTTTTGTTGTTTATCCCCTCTGCTTTTTTTCAATTCTAAAGCCATCCTCTTTCCACCCATTTTCCTCTTGAACTTCAAAGCTAGACTTACATATTAAGAAAACATTTTAATATTTTGATTAAGGCTTGGTGTGTCTAAGTCCAGAAAAAAATTTTCAGCAACTGTTAGCTCTCCTAACCTCTCTCTTTTTCTCTCTCTCCTCTACCTCTCTCTCAATCTCTGTCTCATCTCTCTATCATCTCTGTCTCTGTGGCTGTTACTCTCTGGAACCTGTCTTCCCCTGTCATTTCCTCTTCCTCTCCATTTCTTTCATCTCTGTCTCTGTCTCTGTGTCTCTCTGCCCCTCTCCCTCTCTGCCCTCCGTGTCTCTTTCTCTCTCTCTCTCTCCCCTTCATTTCTCAGGAGTTCAGATGATCTTTCACACCTTTCATCTTGAGAGTTCCCACGACTATTTACTGATCACAGAGGACGGAAGTTTCTCCGAGCCCGTCGCCAGGCTCACTGGGTCAGTGTTACCTCATACGATCAAGGCAGGCTTGTTTGGAAACTTCACTGCCCAGCTTCGGTTTATATCAGACTTCTCAATTTCATACGAGGGCTTCAACATCACGTTTTCAGGTATGTTGGTCTTGTTTGCTGTTTCTCTCCTGTGGCGACAATACTGCTATTTCTCTTCGTGAGAATGTGTGTGAGAGAGAGTGTGTGTGTGTGATGTGTGCATGAGTGTGTGTTTGTGCATGCGTGACTGCAGGCATGATTCCAACCAATGGGGTGCAGGAAGCTGAGCCTTCACAAAGCAGGGTACAAGTACAGTTATGTGGCATCCAGAAAATGCCACTTTGTGTTACACAATCTGTGAATTCTCATCTCTGAAAAATCTGTAAATGTCACTATCTTCTGCAAAGCCCTTCTTACTCGATTCTCTTCACCAACTCTACAAGATCTCTGAGGAAAGTTTCCTCATTGGGAGGAGTCCTCAGGGTCAGTTATCACCTGATTGCATTGGTTTCTACCCTTCATAGTTGCCAATATTTGCATTGACAACCACCTCTGGATGAAAGAAGCACGTGGACACACACAGTTGAGGATGAGCTTATAGTTTCATGTATTCATATGCAGTGACAAAAAATACTGCAAGTTAGGTAACATCATTATTTTTAATGATAATATATAGATAATATTTTCACAAGGTTTATATTACAGCAGAAATTATTTGTATGGGTTAGCTTGTTTAATTTGTATAGTTTATGACATAGATGCTCTTTTTTTTACAGATACAAAAAAAATTTACCCCCACTTAAAAGCTGACCAAACATGTGAGAGATAAACATGGTCATATAAACAAAATGTGAATGGGTCACATTTGAGTGTGAATGGGTCACACTCAGAACCTCTGCAATATCTTCATTTCCAGCACTCCCCTACCCTCTGCCAACAGAAAGGGCCCTGCTGCCAATGGATAGGAACAATCACATTAACTTGCATTTGTGCATATGATGCTTTGGACAAAGAGAGTTTTCCTTCTTTATTCCTCATAGCCCAGATCAAATGTAATTTTCATAAGATGGTCCCTGGGCACCACAGTCACCTGTAATTTATTCTACTTTTGAGATCTCAGAAATTCCTTAATAACTTTTGATGCCACTTATGAGATTATGTGTTGCAATATTTGAGTATGTATCTTATCCCCCAGACTAAGACTAAAAATCTTGGTAGAAAGTTTGCTTGCCCCACTTTTATATAAACAGCAGCTCTACTGCTGTATCTTACTCATAAGTAAGATGAGTTATTCGTAAGTAAGATGATTTTCCACTATATGGGGATTGACACCTCTAACCCTTGTATTATTCAAGGTCAACTGTACTTGAATAATAAGTGGGTTAGGGGTGTCAACCCCCGCACAGTGGAAAATCTGAGTATAACTCTTAACGCCCCCAAATCTCAACTACTAATAGGCTACTGTTGACCAAAGGCCTACAGTCAATTAACACATAAATAAACTAGTATCTACATATATTTTGTGCTTTCATGACATACCTAACATTTAACTAATTTTTAAGATCTGTCTTGATGGCACAGTTCATCTGCATGTGTTTTGAAGTTGTAGCAAATCTCCAAAAAATTGCCAATATGTTTATTGAAAACAATTCATGTTCCAATGGACTCAAGTAGTTCAAACCCACACTTTTCAAGAGCCAACTATAAGAAGAACTTCACGATTGCCTACTAACTACTGCATGATGAGTAGCATTATGTAAAATAAAATAGTGTCTTCAAGGAAAATATTTCTTGGGGATTTCAAGATGCTCTGAACTATTTTCTCCTCCCTGTAATTCTACCTAGTTGCCATTTATCTTAATCTGACTTTGTTGATTTTTCTTGGTATTTCACTGCTCACGTGAAGCTTTCAAGACTGGCTCAGACCACTTGAGTTCTTGGAAATTTGTTATAATCAGCAGTAATCATGAAACGTGCCACTTTATATATCAAAGACTTAAATCTTTCCAACACTAATTCCTAAATCCCTCTCTCTGTGCATTCTCCCCTGGTGTATCGCAATTAGTATCACTATGAGAATATCACTTCCTCCTGTTCTTACTTTCATCATGATCCAAAATGAATTTAAATAGACTTCTCCAAAAAAAGAAAATGGCAGCAACGCAAGTCTGTTGTTCACTTCTGCAGGTGTTTCTCAGGAGTCTACGCAAACTCTGTTCATTTTACTGCATCAGTTTCTTATTCCGGTGCCCTTAGCACAGGGCTGACAGTAACTCTTTTGATGACTACTGTCTTAGTCTGTTTGTGCCACTTGCCATAATAGAATACCTGATAGTAAGTAATTTATAAATAATAGAAATTCGTTTCTCAGTTCTGGAAGCTGGGAAGTCCACGATCAAGGTGCTGGCGTCTGGGGTGAGCCTTCTTGCTGTGTCATCACATGGCAGAGGATATAAGACCAAAAAGGGAGGATCACCATGTCCCCATGTGGTAGAAGACCATAAGTCCTTTTATAATGGCTTTAATCCATTAATGAGGGTGGATCCCTCGTGACATAAACATCCCCAAAAAGGGGATCAAATTTCCAGCACATGGATTTTGGGTAACACTCTCGGACCATACAAATAACCAAAAGTCAGAATTGAACTACACAGCTGACATTCTCATTATAAACTACTTATACAAGCAAGCAAGCCAACAACCACATACTCTTTCATGGATCTTTAAAGTGGTAACAGTCTGTAAACATTTAGAACAATTCATCTCAATATAACCAGTAGAAAATAATACCTAAAACCTGCAGAAGAAATCAATTCCGTCTAGACAGTTGCACACAAGCAGAAAGGTTTTTAAAAAATAAAAATAAAAAAAATAACACTTTTGATTGCAAAGCCAACTTTAAGGTAAACAAGTTCCTTAGATATGTTAGAGGAGTAATTTCAATTGGAAAGATTTTTGCCTCGAAACTGGGCTGCACACAATTGCTAGTGACACTGATACCATGGAGTTTATTTTTTAAGTATACAAATAACAAGCAACGTTATCATACAAATGAAGCATTTACCCATCCAGAGACTTTGTTGTTTATCATGAATGGCATTCAGATGCTTTTATATCTGCCTTCTTTCCTGGTAATCGAGTTTATTTCTGCCTTTCTCAGAAGGCCTTAATAAAGCAGTATTTCCTGATTTTGTTTCCTAGTCAGTATTTCTGCAGATGTTAATGGTAACATTGTAGAAAAAGAGCCCCATATTCCAGTTGGTTTAGCTAAATCTGCGCAATCCCCATTTTACATAACATTGTCTGCTACTGGTTGCTAACTGTGTGCACTGGATACTCCACACTTACTTTCCCACCCGCTTCGATGTGTCTGCTTCTTGAATGCTAACTTCTAGTGAATTAGCATCATTTCTCAGTCATTCTCTTCAAAAGGTTAAAACTTGGATAACTTTGTGACTTCACATATGTGGTTTTCTCTTCATTCAAAAGCCTTGGTGGCAGGCATCTGTAGTTCCAGCTACTCAGGAGACTGAGGCAGGAGAATGGCATGAACCTGGGAGGCGGAGCTTGCAGTGAGCTGAGATGGTGCCACTGCAGCCTGGGTGACAGAGCGAGACTTTTTTTTTTTTTTTCCTCCTAAAAAAAACCTTTTCTGCGTCTTTCGTGAGGCAAAACTCCTCCTGTCCAGGTCAGAGGGTGTCTCTGACATGCAGCCTTTCTTCTTTTCCCTACGCAGAATTTGTTTTCTTCTGTATAACATAGGAGAAAAACGTTTCCATGACAATGGTTTCACACCAAAATTATTTATTTCCCAAAATTACTTTTCTGTATTTGCCTCCTTCAGTGGTACCATGAATTTTCAAATGAGGATACTCATTTGAAATGTTTCTTCTTCTGTGGTTGAGTCATGAGGACCTGGGACAGAGGAGAGTGTACTCATTCTTTAATTGCCTAGGCAGGTCTCTTTGACAGGCTGAGACTTGATTGTGAAGCAGAGAATGGACAGTCCAGCTAATTTGGGTGGGCTATCAGCAGAAGGAGGTGCAACAGGAGGACCAGGCCACCAAATTTAGGATAAAGAAGAGGGGCACTGTGGCCAGACCAACCCCTGAAACTGAGGGGAAAGTGGAAGGATGTGAAGTTAGTTATGGAGGGCACATAACATAAGTAACTTGGATGTTAACTGTGAATGTTGCATGAAGCCATTGAATGGATTTGAAGAGCTTGACGTGATCTGACTTTTTTCAATGTTATTTGAAAGATAATGTGTGAGTCTCAACAGGAACATGTTATACAATCCCAGCAAGAGATGCCAGATGGAAGCTCAGACTACAGGAAGGATGCTAGGGTAGAGCTGATTTTATTGGTAGGAAGCGAAGGTGTGACATAAAATACAGAGTGGGGTCAAGGTTTTCAACCTGCATGAATGAGGATGCTATGCTTTGCATCAAAAACACTAAGAGTAAAGCAGGTTTGGGAAGAAAATACAGGCTTTTTCTCTTGCGGATCCTGAGGGATGTATTCAAAAGCAACTGACAAGAGTCTTCAGTTCATATAACAGGATCATATTAAAGAAAAAGAAATACTGGAAAGCCATCAGCAGAGTTAATTTCAACACATGGGGCAGCAGAAGATCTGAATCAGCCAATTGAAACGTTGGGTCCAGTGAGTTAGGAGGAGAGTGGCATCCCATAAGCTAAGAAAGGACAGCCTTTTAAGAAAGAAGAGAGCATTCAACTGTTTTAAAACCTACTTAGTAAGAGAAGGACTAAGAATTGACCATTGGTTTTTGCATCTGGAGGTCACTGTGACTTTGGTAAGATGTATTTGAATGGAAGGCTGTGAAGGAAAACCTGAATAGATGAGATGAAGAGAGGCTTGGAAGGGAAGTTGGGAAAATGGAAGATACACCCAACACTTTGAAAAGTTTGTGCTAATGATAACCAGAGAAATGATATGGTGGTTGGGTGACTGTGAAGTCCAGAGATTGGTGGTGTTAGTTTGTTTTGTTGGTTGGTTTGGTTGTTTACCTCATTCTTAAGATTGATGTATTTTTTATCTTGATGGAAATAAGAGAATTGATGAGGAAAAGAAAAAGGATAAACTCCAAGAACAAAGTGTTTGAGTAGGTGAGAAGATGGAATTCTGAGGACAATACACTTTTCTTGGGTTAGATGAAGATGAACATGTACATAGTGTAAATACACTTTGTATAATAGCGATTAAGTGACAATTAATGTAAGAGAATCCTTACAAAGCCTAATCGAGATGGTTACAACTAATACACACCTTCTAACTTCATGATATTGTTTCAGGCTTTCTGTCCTTTTAAGTATCTTTCAGAGGATATTGTATAAACTATGGAGTAAAAATATACACAAAGCAAAGAACCACAGGATCATGGTGTTTCTTTATATAAGATAATAGGTATAGCATCTAATAATATCAAATTATTCTCCTAGTTGGCAAGACTTTTCAGTTGTTTTTAAAGAAATGACAGGAAACGTATGGTTTGAGTTGAGTGTATACAGTATATCCTTAGATAGAAAAAAAATAACAGCAAGGTGTCAGATAGTAATTCTAGTACAAAATGTTGTCTCCTACTTTTCAATCTCACACTGTTTACAGATTGAAAATAAACAGAGGAAAATTCCACTATTCCTCACTGAGGTGTATTCTAGAGGTGAAATTGGCTGTGATAAGCTTTCCACAAACACAGCCCTGTGCCTTTGCTTTTATGTTATGCTTCATGCCTTAGTTATCAAAAAGCACCTTTGGGAGGGATACAGTAACCAATTTAAGCAATTAGAAATATCAGTGAAATTATTCCACACTCTCAAATTGACAGTTTTGAAGTGAATTTTCTCACTTTAATATGCTATTTGTCTGTTTGTCTTCTAGTTACATAATAATTCTACACATTTATGGGATGCATGTGATATTTTGATACATGAGTAGAATGTGTGACAAACATATCAAGATACTTAAGATACCCATCACCTCAAACATTTATTACTTCTTTGTGTTGGGAACATTTCAAATCTTGCCTTTGAGCTATTTTGAAATGTACACTTTATTATTACTCTCCATGGTCACCTTACTCTGCTATCAAGTATTAGAACATATTCCTTCTAACTGTATCCTGGTATCCATTGACCAACATCACTTTATCCTTCCCTCCATACACCCCCTCCCCAGCCTCTAGTAACTCTCATTCTGACTTGTCAATTAAAAAAAAATGCTAAATCCCATGTCATTTGTCATTAGACAGTTCATAGTACAAGACAAAAAATGCACGTAACAGTTATAAGTGTTTGGGGAAAATATATATGTAGATTTATTTTTTGTAATAGCACCTTTCTACTCTTGCTATTTAATCAGTGTGTATTTACCCAAATCCTCATGCATTTACTCTGTCTCTACATGCCTCAGAGTATGACCTGGAGCCGTGTGATGATCCTGGAGTCCCTGCCTTCAGCCGAAGAATTGGTTTTCACTTTGGTGTGGGAGACTCTCTGACGTTTTCCTGCTTCCCGGGATATCGCTTAGAAGGTGCAACCAAGCTTACCTGCCTGGGTGGGGGCCGCCGTGTGTGGAGTGCACCTCTGCCAAGGTGTGTGGGTAGGTGGTCACACGCTTTCATTTCATTCATCCATGGGGGCAGGGCATAGCCCAGGCAAGAAGCCCAGGGTGGTCGGGACGGGGTGGGGGGTTGTTGACAAGGAACGTGGGGGTGAGAGTATGGGCCTCACTCTGCAAAGCAGGGGAGAGGGGAGCTGCCTAACTGCTCTGGGCTTGAATGAGCTCATCTATAATGTAAGTCCCTTTCTGCTCTGAAATTTTATGATTGAACAAGAGAGAAACCAAAGCATGTGTCAAGCATATTTATGAAGGGAAGCAAAAAAAATATATATATATATATATATCCACATATATATGAGAGAGAGAGAGAGAGAAAAAAAAAAATCTGGAGCAAAAGAAAACAATGAAAAAGAAAGAAACCAAGCAATAATAACACAACCTCTGACAATTATATTGGTTAAAAGCAGCACGTGTCCCTTGGTATAACGATGGTGACAATTTCGTTTTTGTTGTCAGTTGTACCCTTTGATTGGATGATGGTTGCACACTCCTGCTAAGTGGGCACGATAGGCATTTGAATGCTGAATTTGCTTTTTCAGTGTGTTCTGGAGGAATCCAAGAGAGAATTCCAAAGAGTAACAGGAACTTTTATTTCGGTACCTTGAAATGAAGTCCTGGGCTCACGTGCTGGTACTGGCGTGTTGATCCGGTAGGGCGGTGTTTATTGGCAATCTGGAAACTGTGCCACTGTAAGAAGTTTAGCAAAGGAGAATCGTAACTGCTGTCGTAGCTTAAATAGGGTGTGTTGCCCACACAGCCAGAGCTCTCGTAGTTAGCTGTGCAGATAAGGTCTGGTTCCTGCCACAGCAACCCAGCCATGTTGCTCAGCATATTCTGGGCCTTACGAATTGTTCTTTAAAGTGACAGAAAACTGACTAATGTCGTTGTGAAGAAAAAAGGGAGGTGAGAGATTAACCAAGGTTCTCCTTAACACCAAGCCTTCTGAGTCCATGGAGTCCAGAATACGAACCACACTAATTTAACCAGTTAACGAACTGGAGGCAGGTGGGGGAGGTCTGAAGATAAAATGTAATAATCCATGTAAAACACAAACTTGTTCACTTAGCATGACTTGTTTAGCATAACTGGTTTTATTTTACCATGGTGTAGAATCTCTTTGATTTTTTTGGAGTTGCTTGGGAATATTATGTAACTCAAATGATAAAGCTCTCTTTTTGAATGTTGATGAGCCAGAGAGACACATAGTCAGAATTTCATTATTAAAAAAATTAAACAAAA
>NW_012109252.1:466796-494050 GCF_000951045.1 Mandrillus leucophaeus
CCATGGTCACCTTACTCTGCTATCAAGTATTAGAACATATTCCTTCTAACTGTATCCTGGTATCCATTGACCAACATCACTTTATCCTTCCCTCCATACACCCCCTCCCCAGCCTCTAGTAACTCTCATTCTGACTTGTCAATTAAAAAAAAATGCTAAATCCCATGTCATTTGTCATTAGACAGTTCATAGTACAAGACAAAAAATGCACGTAACAGTTATAAGTGTTTGGGGAAAATATATATGTAGATTTATTTTTTGTAATAGCACCTTTCTACTCTTGCTATTTAATCAGTGTGTATTTACCCAAATCCTCATGCATTTACTCTGTCTCTACATGCCTCAGAGTATGACCTGGAGCCGTGTGATGATCCTGGAGTCCCTGCCTTCAGCCGAAGAATTGGTTTTCACTTTGGTGTGGGAGACTCTCTGACGTTTTCCTGCTTCCCGGGATATCGCTTAGAAGGTGCAACCAAGCTTACCTGCCTGGGTGGGGGCCGCCGTGTGTGGAGTGCACCTCTGCCAAGGTGTGTGGGTAGGTGGTCACACGCTTTCATTTCATTCATCCATGGGGGCAGGGCATAGCCCAGGCAAGAAGCCCAGGGTGGTCGGGACGGGGTGGGGGGTTGTTGACAAGGAACGTGGGGGTGAGAGTATGGGCCTCACTCTGCAAAGCAGGGGAGAGGGGAGCTGCCTAACTGCTCTGGGCTTGAATGAGCTCATCTATAATGTAAGTCCCTTTCTGCTCTGAAATTTTATGATTGAACAAGAGAGAAACCAAAGCATGTGTCAAGCATATTTATGAAGGGAAGCAAAAAAAATATATATATATATATATATCCACATATATATGAGAGAGAGAGAGAGAGAAAAAAAAAAATCTGGAGCAAAAGAAAACAATGAAAAAGAAAGAAACCAAGCAATAATAACACAACCTCTGACAATTATATTGGTTAAAAGCAGCACGTGTCCCTTGGTATAACGATGGTGACAATTTCGTTTTTGTTGTCAGTTGTACCCTTTGATTGGATGATGGTTGCACACTCCTGCTAAGTGGGCACGATAGGCATTTGAATGCTGAATTTGCTTTTTCAGTGTGTTCTGGAGGAATCCAAGAGAGAATTCCAAAGAGTAACAGGAACTTTTATTTCGGTACCTTGAAATGAAGTCCTGGGCTCACGTGCTGGTACTGGCGTGTTGATCCGGTAGGGCGGTGTTTATTGGCAATCTGGAAACTGTGCCACTGTAAGAAGTTTAGCAAAGGAGAATCGTAACTGCTGTCGTAGCTTAAATAGGGTGTGTTGCCCACACAGCCAGAGCTCTCGTAGTTAGCTGTGCAGATAAGGTCTGGTTCCTGCCACAGCAACCCAGCCATGTTGCTCAGCATATTCTGGGCCTTACGAATTGTTCTTTAAAGTGACAGAAAACTGACTAATGTCGTTGTGAAGAAAAAAGGGAGGTGAGAGATTAACCAAGGTTCTCCTTAACACCAAGCCTTCTGAGTCCATGGAGTCCAGAATACGAACCACACTAATTTAACCAGTTAACGAACTGGAGGCAGGTGGGGGAGGTCTGAAGATAAAATGTAATAATCCATGTAAAACACAAACTTGTTCACTTAGCATGACTTGTTTAGCATAACTGGTTTTATTTTACCATGGTGTAGAATCTCTTTGATTTTTTGGAGTTGCTTGGGAATATTATGTAACTCAAATGATAAAGCTCTCTTTTTGAATGTTGATGAGCCAGAGAGACACATAGTCAGAATTTCATTATTAAAAAAATTAAACAAAAAATTTGAATCAAATCATCTGTGTCTCTTTCCAAAACAGGTGTCTATATATTTTTACAATCTGTTTTTATCCTAAAATAGATATCCTAAAATATCCTAAAATCTTACTTTTTTGTGGTTATAATATTTATTTGAGAATGGAAGGCAAATTTTGAATATTATCTCAAGAAAAAAAAAAGATACGGTATTTTGTAGATGATATTAGGAGTTCCCAGAGTTGGTTGGAGTCTATTCCAGAGACTCCTAACTGAGACTGTTTGAAGTCTGGGCAAAACCCCCAACTCAGTGAAATCAAAGTGACATCTAGATATGTCACAGTAAGTAGTCTACTGATTATAATGATTAAGACCCATTAAATGTTATTCTATTTCATCCAGAGTCATTATCTTTACATTGTTTTTCTTGTTATTCAAGTTTTTACTCTGCGGTCTAAAATATGAAAGAATAAGTAACCAGAGTTGGAAGAATAGTTACTATTTATTAAACACTGCATGGTAGACCAGCCACTGCTTCAGGCTCCTTCCATGTAATAATGTATTTAGTCCCATGACAATTCTATGAAGTAAACCCTACGATTGACAGTTTCCTTTTACAGGTGGAAATATTAAGACACAAAGACCCTACAAACTTTGCCCAAGGACATAGAACTAGGAAGACTCAAACCCAGGGAACCTGCAACTCAGCCTTTAACCACTGCACTGAACAGGGAAACGGAGGGCCTTGGACAGGCCCTTTTTATATTTAGTCTTTTGCATTTTGCCTGCAGTTCCCTGATTTTTCTTCCAGCCCCTCTGGTGCATTTGGGTGCTGTCTTCATTTCTCTCTCATTCCCCCCACCTGCTTAGCTCCTAGTTCTGAAGGTTTCTGGCCACTGCAGAGCTCTCAGGTCAGGCTCCTCCTGCCCACCCTCCTAGCTCCAACTCCCTCCATATCCCCCCATCCCCCTGATGGTTCCCCCAGCTCCCCAGACCCCACCAACCCCAGGGGCCGCAGCTCGCAGAATGCTGTCTCCAAAGTGAAAACCCCATCGATTCGCCCAATGTAACAGAGCCTGGTCAGTGCTTCCCCTACTAATCAGAGCAATCACTCTCCCTCCACGCTGTCCTGGCTCAGAGTCCCTCATTCACTGGCTCTCCAGAGTGCACCCAGCACTCACCCAGCATCCTTGTGCAGACAGATGGAGCCCTCTCAGGCCCACAGAACACCAGGGCTCTTTCTATAAGGTTGGTGCAAAAGTAATTGCAGTTTTTGCCATTACATTTTTTTTTTTTTTTTTTTTTGAGACAGAGTTTTTTTCTTGTCACCCAGGCTGGAGTGCAGTGACGCGATCTTGGCTCACTGCAACCTCTGCCTCCCAAGTTCAAGCGATTCTCCTGCCTCATCCTCCCGAGTTGGTGGGACTACAGGTGCCCACCACTGCGTCCAGCTAATTTTTGTAATTTTAATAGAGACGGGGTGTCACCATGTTGGCCAGGCTTGTCTCAAACTCCTGATCTTATGATCAGCCCGCCTTGGCCTCCCAAAGTGCTGGGATTACAGGCGTGAGCCACCGCGCCCGGCCTCAAGTTGTCTTCATCTCTTTGTCTCCCTCCTCGGACTGACGGCTGCTTTACAGTGGGCTGCCTCATCCCTAAGCTCTGTGTATCCAAAAGAGGAAAATTGCTTTCCTCAGAAGCTTCTCTTTTCATCTCAAAAATTTGATTCATCCATACTTCATGTTCCTTTCTCTAAAATTATAGAAATAAAAATGATTTGCCTGTGGCAAGGAAAGAGGCAAATCCATACCAAAGGTTGCAGGTGATCCCTAAGGAATGTCGACTGAGTTAGAAGCATGCCATTTTAACCTCCCTAATAAATGTCTGACCTTAAATGGAATTTCTAGTGAGCGTCTGAGCTGAGAACTATTTTTCTATCAAGTCACTTTTCAGTGAAAGAGGTGGAAGGTTTTTTTATTATTTGTGTTTATTCATTTTAGGGTTTTTTTTCAACCTGATGATGTATTTAGGATGATAGAAATAATATCATATATACCTTGAGTATTCAACCTCAATGCTCAAACCGTCTCTTCTGGCATGTGTTGGCATCTGTATTATACATGTATTGTTTAGGATCTTCTTTTTTGCTTGCAAGTTAGAGAAAAAGTTGCCCACATTGGCTTAAGTCAAAATGAAAGTTTATTGGTAAGGTGATATAAAGTCCATACATAGGGACAGCTTCAGGTGAGGTTTGATCAAGGGTTCAACCTCATCAACAAGAACCTGAAGTCTCAGCATCTCTCAGTTTTGCCAACCTGGGTAAAGCACTAGGTGGCTTCCTGATCTCATATCATCACATACAGTGTGGTAGCCCCACATCCTGCAGCTCTGTGGAAACAGCTATGTCAAGATCGCTTATGTACAAGTCCTGGGTTTCCTCTCACTGGCCCACATTAAGTCCCATGCCTATTCCTGAGCAGCCATTGTGGCCAGGGCAGTCGTGATTAGCTTAGGACATTTAGAATTCCATCTGCACAGCTTATGAATAATAACAAAAACTGAATATTTTGTGATGTTTTGTGACTTTTTGTAGTATTTTGGTCAAAAGAGCAGGAGCAAAGTTAGAGAGCACATATGATGGAGATAAATGTTCACTATAACTCTGTAACCTAATATTGCATCTATGACATCGTTTCAGAATTAGTTGAACAAAAAATTTTCTCAGACAGGGTGTTAAAGGGCTGTATATATATGTCAGCATAAGCCTTAAATGCATATCTAGTAAGAGAATTTTTTAAAAAATGAATGAAAGTGAGATATAGCCTCTTATTGATTAACTGTATTAATCTATTTGCTTGACAAAGTAGAAAGTCACTGGGTGAAATAAAAAAAGAAAAAAATCAACAACACCCTTATCCTCAATTTTTGAATGGATTATAAGTTATTTCCGACAGGCATAGTAAAACAAAATATCTTGCCTGGCCTGTATTTTAATTTAATTTAGATCTAGTTTACCACTAAACTCTCACTCTATAGAGAGAAATATATTAAACATATATCTCATTAAAAATACCAATATATAGAGTTTAGTGATATATATAATATATATGATACATATCATGTGATATATAAGATGCATATCATACGTGATATATATGAGACATATATGTGATATGTGATATACATCACATGTGATATGTGATATATATATGTCTCATATATATCACTAAACTATATATAATTCTATGTAGTTCTTTAATTTTGGGTTTAAAAATTTGAAACAACGTTCTAAGCTAAAATGTTAGTTTCTATTGCTTCTTAAAAGCTAATCCAATAATGGCACTAAATTGTAAAAATAAAGGTTTTAGGATAATGCATGGGCTAAAAATAGTACCATTTTGTGAAATTCTTAGATATTCTTTGTGAGTAAATATGGACTTGCACATTTTGATTTATATAGACTTCTATTATGGGCAAGATTTACTTATTGTGTAGAACACAATGAACTTGGTTTAAAGGAGAAAGGTAGATTTTCTGTTTCTGTTCCTTAGTTGAGCTGTTTTCTATTTCTGTACTTTTTAAATAAAGCTTCTAAAACATAGAGGTCTGCATATTAATGGTTTTCCCAATTTCATAATGCCCTCAAAAGCCCCACAACAATGTCCGCATTTTAATAACCAGAGCCATACACCTTTACTTTCAGTCATTATGTTAAGAAACATCTCTGTTAAATGTGAGGTATTGTGTAGGCTCAACATTATTTAGGTGGACAAGTTGCTTCAGCCGTAGAATTTGAATCCAATTTAACTGTATTGAATAGGCAGATTGAGAGGTTATTTTACTTAGTTTTTTAAATAATCAAATAAATAGTTATTTAATGTCCCCAATAAAATAACTTTCCCTAATATTGAATATGTATTAATTTATACAGACACTTTGGTTAATGTTATGAATTTGGGACTTCCTAGCCTCCACGTCTGTCTGTTGTTGAGGCCACTCTCTCTGTGGTACTTTGCTACAGCAGGCCAAGCAGACTGAGACAGCAAATTTCACAGGTAGCTGCCTTTGTACAGAAGAATTGACTGAAAAATCAGTTAACTCCTTTCTCCTGTGTTAATTTAATTTTAATTAGTTTCGTTCAATTGCAAAAATCTAAGTGACAATTCAATTATAATTACCATTTCAGTAGCTTTTTTATAAAACAGCAAGTGATTTGTATTAAGAAACATTGTATTCATTCATCTTAAATGAATATTAAATAGACTATTGAAAAAAACTTCTTTAAAATGAAGTATTTAATTGTTCTAATGGTGATTTTCAATGAATGTTTGAAATCAAGCTCAAATAATTTTTGAAATTTTGGTCACTTAACTGTTGCGATTTTCTGAGCACTTGCTCTTTACTTAATATCAGTGTCTTATTACATTATGTCCTCCGCGATACTGCTCCAGGGTCTGGAGCACCTCTCTCAGTTTCTTTGACACATCCATTCTTTCATTTGAATATCACGTTGTATCCATTTTTGTATACTGGGAGCCCGCCTGCACGGCTGTGGAAACAAGGAAAACGAAACATTTTGTGATATGTGAGCGATCTGGTGGTATCTTGGTCAGCAGGGGTAGTGTTAGAGAGCAGATAGGAAAGGAGATAACAAGCTTTGGCGAGAATTCTTCTAATTTAATTTGAAAACAAAATTAAGTCAGAAGACAAGCCTCCAGAAGTATACCAATGTTTCTTCAAAGAACATTTTGTAAAATAGTAACTTATACCATTCAGAAAGTTGCTTCCCTCAGCAGCATCACTTTCCTATCCTGTTGGACTCACAAGGTTATTAAAGTCATAAGCAAGTAGCCCTCACGGATTATTTAATATCTGCCAATAGGAATGATTACCAACATTGTGTATTAACAAACATAGCACAATTATTGCACCTTCTGATAGCAGATTGCCTGGGGGTCAAAGAATAGTCTGCCTCTCACAGCTGTGTGATCTTGAGCCTGTTAATTAGTGTTATTGTGCCTCAGTTTTCTCATGTGTAACATGGGTTTCGTTTTGGTATATACTCCCATGGTTTTGTTTGTTTGTTTGTTTTGTTTTGTTTTGAGACAGAGCTTCTTTCTTGTTGCCCAGGGTAGAGTGCGGTGGCGTGATCTCAGCTCACTGCAACTTCCGCCTCCTGGGTTCAAGCAAGTCTCCTGCCTCAGCCTACCAATTAGCTGGGACAACAGGCATGCACCACCATGCAAGGCTAATTTTTGTATTTTTAATAGAGATAGGGTTTCACCATGTTGGCCAGGCTTGTCTTGAACTCCTGACCTCAGGTAATCTGCCCGCCTTGCCCTCCCAAAGTGCTGGAATTACAGATGTGAGCCACCACGCCCAGCCAATGATGTAATAGTAATAAGAGCATGCATTATGTAAGTGACATATAGACCAAAAAAAAAAAAAAAAAAAAATTAGATAAATTCCTATACCCCATCAGGCATGGTATTACTACAACTTATTTTTCCTACGATTACTTCTTTGAACCTTCAAAGATATTCCTCTTCTATTGAAATTCTAGAATTTGTGTCACAAGTCAATCTTCACAACATCTATACCTTCTGTGTTTTTGTTTAGAGTCTTTAAAATTCAACTGTTTTAGGGCATTCCTCTTTTCCAGACATCCTTTTATCAGGGCACGTCCATGCTCCAAACTCTCTCAGGGAACTCCTGCCATGGTTCAAGGAAGCGCAGGCATTCCCTACAACCTGGTTCAGGCTGTGTTTGCAGTCCCATCTCCCATAGTTCCTTCCTGTGATGCTTCACTTCGGTCATGTTGATAAAGCCATAAAAACATCCTATTTGTCTTGCACCTGAGACTGTGCCCATGTCCCGGCATTCCTTCCCCACCTGAAAATGATTTATTTATTTGCCACTATGCCAGTATATCTTCAATTGCATGAATTGTTTTTAAACTTGTAAACCTAACAAAAGACCTAAATTTGGAATGGTTGCCTTTGTCGATTTTTGTTAAATTCAATTTTAAATATTCCCTAATATTTGTGACTAGGTTTCATTCTCTGGTCGTTAGAATTATGTTCTTATTTTATTCCCTTTAAGGACAGCACCTTTTATAGCTGGAAACCCCAACTCTTCTCTCCATGGGGCAGCCGAGGGAGGACACACAGCTTGGCTTCTTTAAACTTTATTTTCATTTATTTTGGCTTTTATGTGAAAGACACTTTCTTCAGGAAGGAAAAAAAAAAGAATATCCAACAAAGATGTTCAATATCCACAAATTATTAACTTTTCCAAGGAGCTTACTATCTAAATAGCTTGTTGTTGAGTTTAAACTATAAAGTCATTTTTCTTTCTCTCTCTTTTTTATTTTTGGAGATGGAGTCTTGCTATGTCTCCATGAGGGCAGTGGCGGATCTCAGCTCACTGCAACCTCCACCTCTCAGGTTCAAACAATTATCCTGCCTCAGCCTCCCAAGTAGCTGGGACTACAAGCGCACGCCACCACGCCCAGCTAATTTTTGTATATTTAGTACCGACATGGTTTCACCGTGTTGGCCAGGATGGTCTCAATCTCTTGACCTCGTGATCCACCCCCATCAGCCTCACAAAGTGCTGGGATTACAGGCATGCGCCACTGCCCCCAGCCTGTAAAGCCATTTTTCTTCAACCTTACACTGTCTGCGAATCATCAAATTGCTAACAGAGAAGGATCACTGTTCAAACACAGCAAGGTGTGGGCTGGAGTAGGGATGCCCAAGTATGGAGCATGAGAAACACATCAGTTGCTTTTCTCTCCATATTTATATATTTATATCTATTTTGTAGATATATATCATATATAATATAGATATTTTATAGATATAAATATATTTATATGTATTTATAAATATACACCTACTCATGGGTGTGTGTGTATATACATGTCTTTTAAGATGGTTTTTAAGTTATTATAGTTATACAATATATAATTATGATTGTATAATTATATTACTGTAATTTCTTAAAATGATTTTAAATTCCCAATGGCATCTTTGAGTCACCAATTGCCTGCACTTCTCCCTCAACACTTGCACCCTGAGAACCATATCCAAAGTCTGCCTTTCTATCTTTGTTTAAGGAGGATGAGGGAGAAGTGAACCCAAGTTGTCAAGCGTTTTCCTCTCTTTCTCCCCACACCCTTCCACATGGAAGCATTCTGAGATTCAGTGTGCACAAATCACTGGGGGGCAGTCATGGATCTCTAGCAACTTCCTGATGGCAAGTGGATTAGGATGCCCATGGTCAGTGACGTAGCTGATTGTGTTCATGGTCAAAGAGGGAGTGAGGGTGTGAGAGAATCAGCATCGTGGCAATGGGCATGCAGAAATCATCTGCAAAATTCTGCAATACCTTGAGCAACCCACTGGAAAATGAACACTGTGCATCCTTCCCTCCCACTCTCAGTACATACCTGGCATTTAACTGATGCTCGGTTTCCAACCTAACAATTACTCTTCAAACGAATAGGCATTCTGTGGGATATTTACATCAGAGTGCTGGGCACATCGTATAGTCTGCAAAATTGTTGGTGCAGACTCCTGTGGAGCTCTCTTGGCACATACAAACCTCTGTGTGTGTGTGCACCCGCATATGTAGCCACTTTATTATTTTGTGTGTGTGTGTGTGTGTGTGTGTGTGTGTGTGTGTGATTGTATTGGACTTAGAATTTTGGAGCAATAAGAGTTAATGCTGTAATACAATCTTGTCCAACCCGCGGCCCACAGGCCACATGCGCCCCAACGCAGCTTTGCCTGTGGCCCAACACAAATTCGGAAGCATCCTTGACCTAAACTGTTCACTTTCACAGTGAAACAGGTGCTGAAAAGTTAAGTGACTTTCCGCAGGTTGACAGAAAGTAGACAGTTGTATGTATTTTCACTTTGACTTTGATAAGAGGAATTTTGTTTGGTATAAATTTAGATCGAGAAGTCAACTATCCTCTTCCTTCATTGGGAAAGGGGGAGAAGCAGATATTTACTGCCGTTGAATGCTCTTCCATCCTAAGACATAATGCTAAGGCCTTCAGGGCTGTGACATCCTGAAGACTGCGACAAGATAACTCAGTGGTTTGGTCTGTCGTTAGATTCCCCTTTGAATGCGTCCCAGTTGGTGCCATAAGATACCAGTGAAGAAAAACTGCAGAGAAACAACGGTAGAATGGGTGCATGGGAATTGGTGGAGACATTTCATGAGGCAGGAACGAGGCTAGTGGGAGAGGTGCTGTGACAACCTGGTGACACAGCTCCTCAGCCATGGTGCCGGAGCACCTCTGTTTTATTCTAGAACTCTCTGTGTGAGACCATGCTGCTTCCACATAGTCAGAGGTCATTCTGTTAAAATAAATAAGACACTTTTGAAAATGAGCTAAGCGGGGTATCTTTTTGTGTCCAGTTGGTAAAACAGTTTTTAAAAATCACTGATCTATTTTAAAATAATATATTATTAACAGACATACATTGATAGAAGAGGAAGCTATCATGATTTTAAAGGTTTTAATCTGTTAAAAACAGTAATTCCACTTTTGAATCCTCTTTCTCTGATGTCCTATTTATTTTAGCTGAATGTGGAGCAAGTGTCAAAGGAAATGAAGGAACATTACTGTCTCCAAATTTTCCATCCAATTATGATAATAACCATGAGTGTATCTATAAAATAGAAACAGAAGCTGGCAAGGGTATCCACCTCCGAGCACGAAGCTTCCAGCTGTTTGAAGGAGATACTCTCAAGGTAAAAAGAATCTTCTCCAACAGGATGACTCCAACTTTTCTTCTCAAAAAGTATATTGTCTGCTTCTCTACATATAGATATATGCACATATTGATGTATCTTTTTATGTATGATTTATTTATATTTATTTACAAATAATTTTGAGGAAGTGTCATATCACTTCGCTTAGAACAGTATATGTGGACTTTGAAATAACCTTGTAGATAAACCTAGATCTAACATTTATTAGTCCAGCACCTCGTGTAAGTTATTTAACACTTTTGATCTTCAGCGTCCTTATGTGTAAGAAAACACAGCTATACCTACATTTTTGGACTGTCTTGAGGATTTAATCTAATAACATAAGTGGATGTTCCTAGCATTGTGTCTGGCACATAATTGTAACTATTAAAACTTGCAGGGTCCTCAAACCAACCCTTTCTGTAGTTAATCTTGATTTTTAAATGTGGCCATAGTGTGGAAAGCTGGAAAGGTTCTGAAGTGATAATAGAGGCAAATCCAGCCACGGTGATCAGATCACAGACAGGGCTGATGAGGAGACCCCAAGCCAGGACAAGACAGAATCTCAATATTGATTGCAGGGGTACCCAAGTCCTGCCTTGATTTATAAAATCCCAGCTCCAACCAGAAATGCCCCTTAACTCCTAAGATTCTGATATAATTTTCACCTCTCCTGTACGTATTTCAATAAACTGGAAACCTTCTATGATCTAGGGTCTGGAGAATGGGCAGCCTAGCCTCAGGGCACTGAAAGGGAAAAGATTTAAGCAACAAGACCTAATGCTGTGATACAATCTCGTCCAACCCGCGGCCCACAGGCCACATGTGGCCCAACACAGCTTTGCCTGTGGCCCAACACAAATTTGTAAACATATTTAAAACACTATGAGACTGTTTGTGTTTGTGATTTTTGTAAAGCTCATCAGCTATCGTTAGTGTTAGTGTATTTTATGTGTGCCCCAAGACAGTTCTTTCAACATGGCTCAGGGAAGCCGAAAGATTGGACACCCCTGCTAGAAATCACCCGTCCAATCACCTGCTTATTTCAGTGAGGTGAGCAATTTCGTTGAACAGAAGCCTGGTTTCGGGCAAGAAAGGAACACGTGGCTCTTTTTATTCCCTTTTTAAAATTCCAGGGGTTTTTCAATTAATTTACATCTACCTAGATGCACATAATGATGCATTTTAGATTCAGTACTGTCAACTCACTTTGAACTATGAGCATTATAAGAGAATATGCAGAAAGCCAACTAAAAGGGAAAACCCTGTTTGTCCTCCCTTTACAGAATGGCTGGAATGGAGCCCCCGCTGGGCTCCACTTGACCTCATTAGAAGTTATGTGCACAGGTCAGGAGATGAAAGGGCCTTCCTTCCTCCTAAGGCCGCGTTTGACTGTATTTCAATGTCATCATTTAGCAGAGTGGTTTTATTCTAGTTGTTCTTTCATTTTAATAGTCTTTTGAAAGCTCACGCTGGCAGTATGAGGGACTGTAATTAAGAAGTGGTTTTTAGGCCGGAAACTAGCACATTCTTACTAATCTAAAAAAAAAAAAATAGTTACATCACAAGTAGGCATTTTCTGAATTTTTTAATAACCTCAAATTTAGAAGTCAGTAAGCCTTTAAGGCAAACTTTTAAATAACTCTTAACTATACTTTAGTGCAGGTGAGTGATTAGAGATACTGCATAAAATATACAAGGATAAATATTATTGGAATGGAAGGAAGGAAATTACGTTCATCTGTGATTGCATGCCATTTAAAGTTGTTGATTATAACAGAAAGTTTTTTTAAAAAAACTTGCTTCTCACATTTAATTACAGAGAAGCTGTCAATTGTATAAAATGCCTACATGTTTTGCAGGCATATATTTTGTTAAATATGATAATAAAGATCTCTGTTAAAAACATTTCTAGTAAAATTATCTTAATTTTTGAGCCTAGTGCTGTTCACATTGATCCCTCACACATACTGTGATGTAATAATAAAGACTACAATTTTATATACACGCACCCCCTGCACACATAAATAAATATGATGTTTTCTTGCTTCATGTGGAAAAATCATATAAGAGATATCGAGCTCTCAGAAACATGTCATGAAAGGAATATAGAATGGAAAGCACAATTAATTTTGGAAATAAATCTGCAGGGTATAGTTTCTGTTAAACGGGGAAAGATTTCCCCAGAACTTTCAGTATTGTCATGCTAACATTCTGTGTGACGTTTTCTGATCTGTGATCATCTGCTAACCCAGCAACATCCCTTAAAGTATATGGCATTGATTAAATGCCAGACTCTGAGGAGGGTGGTCTGTAGTGCAGATACTTACAGCCTTGTATTAAACAGGTGAATCCAGAAGGCTTTCTCTAATAACTGAAAAGAACCCTTTGAATCTAGCTACTTATAGGTGAAAAAATATAACTAGGAAATGTTGTACAAAACAGGTGTAGCCTGTTCCTCATTCCTTTGGGATCAGAAATCAAATCTTCTGACTTCCACTCCTATCTGGGTTTTTATTTGTGATCAGTGCAAAACCTGAACCCAGATTTTAACTTTAGAGAACTGACAGGGGAAAGCTCCATGTTAATCAGTGACATACTCGTTCTCTGGGGTGTCGGTGGTTGGACCCATTGCTAATTACTGATGACGTGGATAAAGAAGGAAGAGCTCCTGTTCTGAAGAATCTTACGATTAAGCCTTTGAGCTGTTTATGTTTAGTGGTTCTAACCATGAAACCACTGGGAGCGAGGTACAATCTGTCAGGGATCCACAGTGCACTTGGTCAAGTCCTCATGAGGAAGCCAAGATTCAGGAGAGCGGATGAGCTCACAGTGTGTCAGGACCGAGCAGCGGCTTCACGGAGTGTCGAGTTCTTTCGTGTTTCCCCGTCTTCATGGATTTCTGTGAATTACAGACAATTCCACGGTATACGGGGTAGCCCAAGGCCTTCCTGGGGAGACCTGCACATTTTCTCTTTGACCCAGACTCCTCTGGACTTAAAACCTTTTAGTCTCTGGATGTCAGACCCTGCTCATCTGATAAAAACATGGAATAAACCAAATAGTGGTTTTTAAACAATGACCTGGGACAATAGTCTTTTAGTAAGGAGATTAAAGGGTATCTGATTCTACCCCACTAGCATGTCTATATTTAGTTGTAATGAAATAACTACCCACAAAATTATCTTTTCTAAATGTATTTTCTCCTTTTCTGAGTATGTGTGTCTGTGTACATCCCTGGGTTTATATATTAATTGAAAGACAATGAAAGAAGAATTAATCCATATAAAGAGGAAATAAGTGGGGAAAATAAACACATTGAAAGAGCCTACTAGGACTCTGTTTAATTTTATTTAGTTAGGGTTCCATTTTTCTATTAAGACAAACTGAGCATTTTCCAATATAATGTAATAAATGTTTATTTTTATGGTCCCCTGCTAGTGAGGGAGGCAGGCGGATTAGCTGTGCCCACCTAGTGCTGTATTGTTATTGGGATGCGAGGACTGCTGCATTGACTTTTTTATTTTATTTTAAGCTCTGGGAATTAACCTGTGCAGAAATTGCAGGTTTGTTATATAGGTATACAAGTGCCACGGTGATTGACTGCACCTATCAACCTGTCATCTAGGTTTTAAGCCCCACATGCCTTAGGTATTTGTCCTACCAGAAAGTCAGTGCTGTTTCTGTTACCTGAGCCTCAGGGCATTGGCAGAAAGTGCATGGCTGAAACACTTTTACCCGATCCTCTTTCAGAATATAGCGGTGACACCAACCCACTGCTCCCCACCGTGTGACCTGTCTCCCCAAAAGTTGGGAACCATGACTGAACTTTCCCTCTCCCGATTGGTCAAAACTAAGCCATGTCTTCTTTATATTCCACATACTTATTGTATCTACTCTTGTTTTACAACCCCTTGGGAAGATAATGTCACATACAGAGCACTTTAAGCAACATCACACTTCTGTGTTACTATTACATGATGAGATACTTCTGTTATTACAAATTCAAGATGAAAGCCACCTCAGGCTTGCAGAGCACAGAATGTGACAAGATTCCGGCACACCGTGTTGTCCTTTAATGCATCCAGACAGAAGGGAACAGAAGGGAAGGGTATGGTCTTTGACTTAGTTGAGAGTTCGGAGGAGATATTCAAGACTAAAATATTATAAATCTTTCCCACTTTTATAACTGAACTATGAGAAAAGGAATAAACAGATAGGTAGTGAAACCTGGAAACGTAAAGAAATATTTATTTAATTTTAAGTAAACACAGAAAGAGCTCTTAAAGTAATGAATATGAAATGATCTGAACAAGAATGGGATCTTTTGCCTCTAATGTTAATGGTAAAGATAAAACTTAAAGAACGAATATGATTTAGCACTAAGTCCTTCATTTATCTTTCTATACACTATATGCCTTTTGTAAGTATCGTATAAAACAGCGTCTTTGAAGATTTGGATGTCTTATTAACATTGCTAACATAAGAATCCAATGAAGGCATAGAGAGACTCATGCTGTGATTTTCGTCAGGTCTACGATGGAAAAGACAGTTCCTCACGTCCACTGGGCACCTTCACTAAAAATGAACTACTGAGGCTGATCCTAAACAGCACGTCCAATCACCTGTGGCTGGAGTTCAACACCAATGGATCTGACACCGACCAAGGTTTTCAACTCACCTATACCAGTAAGTAACATACGACTTAATCACATTCTTTTTCATTTTGTCAGGACACATCTGATACCTGACTTATGTTAAGTTTTAAATATTGATTTTGTTCGGGCTGCCTACTGTCTTTTGGATTGCAGTTTAATTCTGTACTCTGTTGACTGGTTTGTATACTTAGACACATTACTAGTAGTTGCTTGAAATTTATCTACTTGGAAATATTAATTTTAATAACAAAATAGTTGGACCTGAAAAGGAAACATAAAACATTTTAGATCTGATGGGCTTAAATATATTGATTGTGGTATAGTGTATATAGTACACAATGATAAAAATTCATGTGCTTATATATGAAGATTTAGAAGAAATGTTTGAGGTAACTGGAGGTAATAGACTTTGAATGACACACGCATATATATATTTTTATACATTTAATCATATATATATGTATAAGCACACACACATAACAACTGTATGTAGTAAATTATTTTCTTTTCACCACTAATTTTTGAGATGAGGGAACTAAGAATATTTTCAATACTTGCCGAAGATAACCAGGATTTTTTTTTCCTTTATTATACTTTAAGTTCTAGGGTACATGTGCACAACGTGCAGGTTTGTTACTTATGTATACATGTGCCATGTTGGTGTGCTGCACCCATTAACTCGTCATTTACATTAGGTATATCTCCTAATGCTATCCCTCCCCCCTACCCCCTTCCCACAATAGGACCCAGTGTGTGATGTTCCCCTTCCCACGTCCAAGTGATCTCATTGTTCAGTTCCCACCTATGACTGAGAACGTGCAGTGTTTGGTTTTCTGTTGTTGCGATAGTTAGATAACAGTTTTAAGAGTTGGTGGAGCCAGGATTGAACCTGCAACTGCCAGTTTTCGGTGCTCGCCCTCGTTTGTATGAACAAATCAATGTGGAATATGTTTTTAAAGACGTAAACAAAGAAGCCAAAAGAACAGGGAAATAAAAGAGATGCTGTGTTCCAAAAGCAGGAATTTGCAATATGATAACTGCCATTTATAGCATTTTTAGTTCTGAAGGAAAAGAAAAAGCTGTTTGGTGTGGATAAGTAATTAAAATTAACTAATTAATTAACATGTTTAAAGTATATGGAATTGTCAAATCCTTCACTCATCAGATAAATTTAAAAACCATATGATACTGAACACCATGACTTTAGAAATTTAAAAGTTTGGGGATTTGAGCGTAAAAATATGTTAGTGACAGACACCTTGATTTGACAGATGGGCAAAAAAGGGCCTAGAAAAGATAATAATCATCCCATAGACCCAAAGCTAATCCAGGTGCCTAAGAGAAGATTAATCACCTCAAATTCCTCTGAGGAGGAAAAATCACAGGTGAAGAATTGTAAGACTTTGGGCAAAAAAATAGAATACGTGTGGCTAAAATCATGAGAAAACCAGTTTTTGACTTTTGTGCTAATACTGTTGAAAAGACTGAGTCAATAGAAAGCCTGTGAATTGACATTTATGCATGATAAACTGATAATTGATGTTACAAGGTCAACCTGTAATTATAATTTTTACTGGAATTTTACTTTCCAGGATTTCGCTCTCAGAAATGTCTCAAAGAGCTCTTGTAAAGCCATTTCGCTTGCAGATGGAATGAATGCTATTGTGATTGCTTTTTCCACTTCTCGTCCCTGTTGAGATGTTCAATGTATTTTGTTTTCTTACTTGGATGTCTTCATCCCCACTTCCTTGCCCCTACACTAGTCTTAGAGGAACACAGATACTTGAGAAGAAAAACTGTTTGAAAAGCCTGTGGGTAAATTAAATTTTGTCTAATTACGGGGAAGTTCCGTGCACACCTACGTTGTTCTTCCAGCTCTCTTGCCACTGAACACGTTTTCGTTGCCTTTTACAAATCCTGCCCCTGCTGTGGCTCCCTGGGCAAAGAGAAGAAAACGTTGGCCTGGGTTCCTCCCTCTCTCCTGTGACCTCACCCTCAACACTGCTGCAAGTTGGGATCTTACTAAGCTCACCATTTCCCTTCCCGTGGCTGCTTCACAGAAAACACATTGTGCTCACCTTGTATTTTATTTCTCGTTACGTTTCCAACCCTAGTAACTATTTCCCATGTTCCTCCAACTATGTCCAGTAGGAATGATGTCTCGTTTATAAACACTTGGTCTGATTTTCTCACGGTGATGCACAAAGTATCCAGGAAAAGATGTACGCATACTGGAGTCTCAGGGGCTTGGAATCCATGTAGGGAGACTGAACTGCTTCCATAACTCTGAAGCCTCTTTTGTTGTCCCGGTGGCAGTTAGGAAGGTCCATGTGCTCCAGAGCCGTGTGACTGGATGGAAACTAGAGGTGGTCGGCTTGTTCCATGATTATGTCCACCTTCCCTCACCCAAGGCCTGTGTCAGTGGGCAAGGCTCAGCCCTGCCTGGACCCCATGTGGATGCTGTGACTCTATTGTTCACAGGCATCCAGCATCACTTTAGGATGTTTTGCTATCACTCCCACTTCACTGAATAGCTTTGTAAAATCTGGAATCGATCTATCCGTTTAAGGGCACCTTTCAATTCTATGGACATTTTTGATTACATAGTAGCACAAATGTTCTACAAATAGGAGAAAGAAATATTGGAGAGGACTGGAACTTGGCTCTTATTATAATCAATTTGACAGGGGTAATTTTCTTGTTCTCCCTGTTTCACCTTTTTGGTTCCACCTACAAAACCCAGACACTCCTCAGGTCTCCTTTGCAAGATTATCTTCGAGTTGGAACATACTGTCTGATGGGAAAATATATTTGTAATAGAAAATTGGTGGTGCTGATAGCTATATAATCAAAATAGTATTCACCTCACATTAAATTGTTAGGTTTAAATATAAGTAATTAAGCCTAAGAAATCCCCAGCTCCCCAAGGTGATCAAATACCTGAATCAAATATTTATCCCAAAAAGATGTGTCAGAAATGATGACTGGTTATATAAAATATTTTATGCGAGTTATTAACACTTAAGACTGTGTAAAGACACTTTCAACTATTTTCAAAAGACTTTTGTAATTGCCTCTTCCTAGTTAATTGCATGACTTAAGGACACATTAGTATTTAAAGGTTTCAGATCCATAATTAATGCATATACATGAGTAGATTAGAAAATGTCAACAGAGAGTAAAATATATAGCTTAATAAAAAACCCTAACATTTTTAGAAATGGGTACACACAATATTTGTTTATCCCTTAAAATTTACAAAACCAGTCAGGAGATCGAGACCATCCTGGCTAACCCGGTGAAACCCCATCTTTACTAAAAAAATACAAAAAAAAAACTAGCCGGGCGGGGTGGCGGGCGCCTGTAGTCCCAGCTACTGGGGAGGCTGAGGCAGGAGAATGGCGTAAACAGGGGAGGTGGAGCTTGCAGTGAGCTGAGATCCGGCCACTGCACTCCAGCCTGGGCGACAGAGCGAGACTCCGTCTCAAAAAAAAAAAAATTTACAAAACCATACACTTAGGTACCTTTCAACTTTACAATCCTGGTAATTCCAGGTCTTGGGAAATAGCTCCTTTTACTCTTCTTTATGAATTAAAAACCGAGTCGTCAAATCTTTTAGTGATTTGCTGCACACAGGGAGTTGTGTAATTGCAACCCAAATCCAGGCCTTCTAACTGAATACCGGAATTGTGGATGAACTTATTTTCAATGATTTTAGGCAATTCTGCTTTGGCAGGCATCAAGTATATTGACTGATATTGACACATGCAAAGGAATTGGCAGGGAAGAAAAGCCAGATCTTTGGGTCAAACTAGAATAAATATGTTAGTGAATAGGCATTTGTTAAGCAACTACTGTTTTCTGAATAGTGAGTCAGACCAAAATAAAACTTTAAAAGTGTACCTTCATTACAAAACACTGCTTTTCATTACAGATTTGTCTATTTTCATACCAGGTAATATGCTTCTGGTGTATAATGATGTCAAATGGAGCCATAACCCATAGCTCTGTGAAATCGGGGACAATGAGTGTCCACTTGCTTGTACTTCTTTGCACGTTACACAGATGTGTGATCTGTGACATAAGACACTTAGACTGGATCATTGTCATTCAGATTGTATTCCCTGGGGACACCAAGGGTCCACAGAACTGTCTCAGGCAAGAAGAGTTTCACCTTAAGTAACAGAAGCGTTGGATATCAGAGTAGCCCTCTGAGGGTGGTTTATTGATGTTGATACAGGGTTTCCGGTACATGGACCAGCTTCATCAATTATTTCGAATTACAGAACTGGCATTCTGATGTTAAATTAAACTCCTATGGGCCCTCTGATGAGATAAATCTATTTGGGCTACACCGATGGAACCAGATGTCTGAGCCTACAAAATCACCCAGGGGATGCTTTCGAAAGACAGCTGGCTAGCTTTCCTAAGGCAACCCCCCTACCCTTGGCTCTTAAAAGTCTCACTTTTTTGATAGACAGGAGGACCTATAGTCAGGGAAATATTTAAAATGTTCTCCAAACAGAGGCTTGAAGTGAAGGACTCGTGAAAATGGATAAGGAATTACAGATGGGTATAAAAGACATTCCAAACAAACATTGAAAGGCTGGAGATGAACAATTGGATCTGCGAGATACAGCTGCCACAATTCCATATGGCAATTTTGTACTAATTATTTTAAAAAGAAAAAATAAAGCCCTTTCTCTGGAAAGTTACGGTCCTCAGGATGCACCCTGCAGGAGTGCACTGGCCAGCCCTGAAAATGAATCAGCTGCATAGCTGGTCTCCCGGGAGAGGCCCTGCCTCTGAGCCCAGACACTTTGCAACACTGTTTAATTTAGAGACATGGAAATAGGGACATTGACAATTCCTTCTCTTTATCCTGCCCCACAACCAGATTTCTCATCCCTGTAAATTTTTGTTTTGGGGAATCCTAAATTGGTCCCCTTATCACTATCCTGAATTCTCCGTGTTTCCCTTTATTATACTTAGCTGTGTTTTGATCTACACAGTTTCCATTATTTTACTGATGTACTTGGTCACGGTCTACCACCCTCTTTCACTCGCTAGTTTCTGTTCCATGGACACTGACTAAACTTGTCAAGAAACGCCCAGCATCCACACATGGCTAAGCCACTCTCTGGGCACAGAGGCGTGGACGCCTGGGTGATCTGGACATAGAGATAAGACAGGCATACACACGTGGTTCAATAACTGGACTCAGACATCCAATATGTTGTGTCTTGTGGCTGGTTTTAGCACCTCAGATGGATGACAGGCTCCTCAAGGGGGTCCTTTTGTATTTGCATTTATTTTTGGACACAATTCCAATCCCACAAGGCCTGCTTGGCATTAAGTTTCATAAATGATGTCACTTGGGAAACAAAAGCAGCTGCCAAAGTAGGAAGCTGGAGAGGTGTCTACAGTGCAGACGTGATGAAGAGCCTCTTCGGGGAAATCCTACTTGAGCTTCCCTTCCACAAACTGCCAGTGATTTCCTGGCCAGAGGGTATTGGCAGAAGTTTGAACAGAGGTAGAAGGAACATCATAAACACTTAGAGTTTGGGTCTGTGGCAGAGTCACTCAAAGGGATACTTTGGTTTAATGACACAAAAAATAATCAGATCCCTCTGGGCTGACTTTCCCTCGGTCCACTAGACTGATTCCAGGTGAATGTGTGATCAGTGCCCAAACTCCTAGGGAGCACTTGATCTCAGCAGACGCAGGACTGGTCTTTCTTTGAATCATTTTGAGATGGTTGAGCTTGAGGCCATGGGCTGCTCTGTCCAGGCGCTGGTTTTGTGGATATGCATTCCCTGAACATCAGCACTAGACACAGCGTTGATGAAAGAGCGGCCATCACTTACCGAGAACATCCTGTCATTCTTTACACCTATCTCATTGTTTAGGCAGGACTGCCAACTACAAAGAGATCTTTAGGGCCATCAAAATAAACCCAAGCTTAAATTTTGGTTGTAGAATAAACCTTGTGGGTGACGGTCAGGCGTGGGTGTAATTACGCAGGACAGTGACTACCCCTGGCTTGCTTCTAAGGGATGCTTCATAAATATTGGCTGAATAGATATAAAAATGTTTAATTAAAAATTGATGAATAATAAAAGCAATTTATTTCATCCAATTCAATATGCTTATAAAAAATCTTTTCCGCTTGTGAAAGGTTCTAGACTTTGAGATAAGTAAGGGGATGGAAGATGGGGATAGAGAGAGTCTGTCATGTTAGTTTGTGGCAGAGTCATGTACTGAACCCTTTTCAATCTTCCTGTTATCATGCCCAGGGTTCCAGGGGGTTAGTCAGCCGTGCTCTGGAGGCAGGGGGGCAGCAAGGCCTGGCCAACCCCAGCTCCCGGCCTCTCTGGAAAGCTACAGTCTTCAGGACACCCCCTCAGGCACAACTCCTGTCGAATTCATATAGCAACCTGCCATACGGTCAGTCTCCTAGAATTAACTCACTTTCTTGGGGGGAGCATTATCACAAGAGCTGTGTTTCGGAGAAGGCTTGTTGGCCTAGGAGCTGACCCTCTTAGACATGCTACAGATTAAGGTCAGTGCCAGGTGCTCTATGAATTAGACAGGAGCTGTGCCTGTCCTGGAAGCCCACACACAGCGCAGGGCCAGCGACGCATGCAACTGGAGGCGGGACTCTGAACCTGTTCTGAAAACAGGACGTTATGTTTGCAGGGCTCTCGCCCACAGCAGGAACATAGTCTCTGGGTCCTCTGTCTGGATGCGGGCACAGGGCTCTGTGATGAAGAACGTGCTCTCAGTGTGCCCCTTGCTCTGTGGCAAAGTGAGACAAAATCAGACCGGGGTAAAGCATCTTTCCTCTAGTTCTTACTCTGTTCAATCCCAACCACCACACTTTTTCCCAGTCTTGATTTTTTCTGTGAAGCAGGGACAATCATAGTTTACTTTCCTAACTTATGTAAAAAACACATATGAAATGGCTTTTGAAAACATCCAAGTGCTATATGAATTTAAGTATGTTTTTTTCAGACTCTGTTTAACAGGGGTCATGAAAAAGGCTATAGAAGGTGACACATGTCTCTTGGCATAGGAACTCCTACGATTTGTGATGGGAAGTGGAGACAGTTCTCATGGTTCAGGGGCCTTGGAGACACTCATAATACCCCAGGTCACAAAGGGACTGATTAGCATGTACTGTAACTCGCACGCAAAGACCTTGCTGCCATCTAACTTAATACTGATGAAAACCCCACCGTTACTGTTTTTCTACTGCTTTAGGTATGAGGGAACAGAGGTTTGGAGAAACCTGCCCATGGTTTCGTGGTTCAAGAGGAATAGGGAGTTTTTTCTAACTTCAGTTACTCAAAGCACGTTGAACGTTAGCCTGAACACAGTGCTGTGGGAGAAATGTTTTCTATGCTTAAGGATTACTCACAGTGCTGTGCATGCAAATTAGTCCAAAATAAAAACCTACAAGGGCTGGGTAGGAAGGTCAGACTTTTGGGAACAGAGAAGCCTTGGATCAGGTTTCTACCTTTTGCTCTTTGAACTTCAATCCATGAATTCACCCCTCTGAGCCCAGTCTCCACCGTGGCAAAATGCAAATAATATTAAAGGACTATGCAGATTTGTTTGTTGTGAGAATTAGTGGCATCATATAGAATATCCAGCCCCATGTCTGCTCCACTATTAGGTCACATTTCGTACCCAGAAACCATGGTTACCATTAACCTTTATTTATTATTATTATTTTATTGAGTCGGAGTCTTGCTCTGTCACCCAGGCTGGAGTGCAATGGCACAATCTCCACTCACTGCACCTCCACCTCCTGGGTTCAAGAGATTCTCCTGCTTCACCCTGCTGGGTAACTGGGATTTACAGGTGTGAGCCACCACGCCTGGCTAATTTTGTATTTTTTGTAGAGATGGGATTCCTCCATGTTGGTCAGGCTGGTCTTGAACTCCCGACCCAAGGTGATGCACCCACCTTGGCCTCCCAAAGTGATGGGATTACAGGCGTGAGCCACCGCACCTGGCCGAGCCTTTTTTCTTATACGAAATGTGAGACCATTTGTGTCATTGGGACACACACCAGTGGCTGTGTGTCGTGGAGGGGAAATTGATCCTGCCACTCTGCTCTTCATTGCATGGTCATCAAAGTGACTGAGAGGTTGGAACCGTGAATTCCGAACACAGAGCAGAGGGTATGGGCAGAAGGAACCATTAGAGGCTGGTTCACCAATACCCCTAACAAGTGGCATGAGAGGGAGGGAGAGAGAAATATAATGGTGTCGAATGTCCAACCAGCATTGACTGCAGACACCTCCAGGGTCCTGGGCTCCTCTTGGTTTCATGAGTCATAGCTATGCTTCTCACTCTGCCGTGAGCTGTATCAGAAATGTTTAAGAGACAGTACCATCTCCTAGAATTAAGTCACTTTTTTTCAGGGGAGCATTATTACAAGAGTTGTGTTTTGGAGAAGGCTTGTTGGACTAGGAGCTGACCCTCTTAGACATGCTACAGATGCAGTGGGATCATCCGATGGTGAGACATTGCAGCTCCCCAGCAGACTGTGCTGCCGCCTGCGCTGTGCATCTGCAGACCGCCTGGTCATACTCAGTTTAAACAACAGTAGAGGGAGACCTAGGAAGTCCCACTCTACTTCCTCTACAAATTCAATGTGAAATAAAAAAGAATGGTGTCCATTCTATAAAATGACCCATCCATTTGCAGCCTCTTGCATGGTAGCTCCTTATTTATGTTTTTGCCACAATAAGTAAATGGTGAAGGTGGGTGATTTGGTATTGACGAGTAATTCTGAACACATTACAACATAGGCTGTGGATGTGAAAATTAAAGCACGGAGATGTGGGTTTATGTAGCTGTCATGCTGGTTTTATTAACACATTGATAGAATAAAAATGACATCAACGTTGAATATACTATTATAAATGAGAGAGTGGCTTTGGAGAATAAAAATGACATCAACATTAAACATACTATTATAAATGAGAGAGTGGCTTTGGGCAGGAATATATTCTCAAGACCGATACAGAAGCACTACGCATTGTCACTTTGGTGCTTCAAAACAAGGAGAAAATATTGCAAGCATGAAGTGTATACAGCCGCTGAATGCAATCAATTACTAGAAACAAACCTGAAGGTGAAGAGCAGGGTATGTCAGAATCCATCATTTGGAGTCCCTAAGATCATGTGTTGACCAAGAGAGATAATGCTTTCTTTATAGGATTGACTTATACCTTGAAGAAGCTGATGTCATTTTCCTTCGGCATCCTCTCCCACCTGTCTCTACCCAAATACATCGGTAGACACTCTGTGTGTATCTCATATAGATTCTTTCAATGCCTTCACCTCCCTGGCTATGAATAAGATGTAAAAGTGCATCACAATGGGTCCATGTCCTCATTGATTACTTCTTTTTAACAACTAGATTTTGGAAATCCTATACAAGCTGAGGGGCAGTCCTCAAATGCACATTTTCTACAATCTAATGTTATCAATAATAAAGACACTCACAGATTTCCCAGACGTTCTTGGTTGTGATGTGTAAGCATTGCTGTTTTAAAGTAAAACAGATTACAGTATTCAAAGAATAGCATTCACTGCCTTCTTGGTTTTCATGGTGTATTATATTTTAGGAAATTGAGTCAAAGCATCTTTTCATCCAATGAGTAGTTTTAAAAATTATTCACAACCATGCTAAGAACCAGGGGAAAGCATAGAATAGGGTTATAAAAATAAGGAAATATTCAGCCTGCACGTAAATCCACACTAACAGATTTTTACATCATTTCAATGAAGATTAAGATTATGGCAAACGTTATGCTGCTCTATTATCTACTCCTGACATCGCAGTATCTGTGTAGTTTGTAAATTGCAGTATCTATATATCATTTGTAAATACAAGCTTACGGCAAAATTTAGTTCTTACATAGCTGTTAATTTAGCTGAGAAAAATGTTGGGAAAATATCCAATAAGCAGTGTTTGTTTTTCCCACAGTTGACTTGTAGATAATTTTATAAAGTGTTTTCAACTAATAGGCAGTGTTGTGTGCATTCGTTTTCTATTGCTCTGTAACAAATTACCCTACATGTAGGGGCCTAAAACAGCACCATTTCTTATCTCACGGTATCCATGGGTCAGGAGCCCAGACACAGCTTGGCTGGGTCTTCTCTCAGGGTCTCACAAGGACGTGACCAGGTGTTGGTTGGGCTGTGGTCCCATCTGAGTGTCCGGGGCCTCTTCAGGCTGTCAGCAGAACTCAGGTCCTCACAGTGCTCAGACTGAGACTCCCAGCTCCTTGGTGCCACTGGCATTTCCCCGCCACGTGGTCGTGGCCCTCTCTGGGCAGGGCGTGCCCTCGCTGGCTTCTCCAAAGCCATGGGGGGCCCTCACCTCATGGAGGCCAGACCCTCTTTGAAGGGCTTTCCCCGGATTGAGTCAGGCTCCCTCAGGATAATCTACATCTTGAGAAACTCAGGATGCAATGGATCAGACACTTCCGTGGCATCTGGTGCTCTCACACTTGTGGTGTTCAGTTGTCAGCTCAAGTCACAGACTGTGCCCACACTCAAGGAAGGAGAAGAATCATTCATATATCCAAGGTTGGAGCAGCAGGAGGTGAGGCCATCAGGGTCCCTGCAACATCTGCGCCTCACAGTTTCCTATTTAGGAATGTTTTCATTTCATCTCAGATAATTTCATTTTAAAAAAAGTGTGTGTGTGTGTGTGTGTGTGTGTGCATGTGCGCACTCCCACACACTCTTGAAGACATAAAGTATATATTTAATAAAGGAAATGTGCAATTTGTTGCTTACATGTACCTTTAAACCTTAAGGAACCATTTCATCTTACAGTAGTGAATCTGTCATCTGCAACTAAAACAGGTTGCAGAGGTCACGTTCTGTATAGTCACAGGTACAGATTTATTATGTGCCTACATCTTCCCTAAGCATAAGCCTGTGTGCAGCTCTGGTCGGCCTTCCAGGCCCCTCCTCTCCTCTTCCCAGCTAATTCAGGCCCCACGTGGAGAGACTCAGAGATGTCTGGGGGTGGGTGAAGAGCTACAAGCCCTCGGCAGCTGCACCTTCCCTTCTCTGCTAGGGAAAGCTTACAAGAGGGTCTTATTCACATACAAAGCAAGAGGACGGAATACAATTGTCATCAGGGTTTAATCTTAGAGATTACCTTTTAAGGAAAAGTCATTGTTTTCATGCCATCAAGCAGTAGTTTTGGATAATATCTGTGCATCTAATAGATATCTCAACAAACATTTACATTTATGTATTATACCTGTCATCATCTATCATCTATCTATCTCTACGTATCTATTGTGTATCTATCAATTAATTGATCTATTGATTGATCATCTATGATCTATTTTTCTATATCCATCTATGATGTATTTATCTACTGATTGACCCAGCAATTATCTATCATTGTCTATCTATGATCTATCATCTATCTGTATCTATCTATCTATTATCTGTCGCCTGTCAACATTGATCTTCTGAATTTCTCTCTGGAGGACAGAAGACTCTACTCTTACACAGGCCAGAAAAGCTGTACATTGAAATGAATCAAGTTTACACATAAAGAAATAGGAGTAACTGCTGTTCAGTATATCATTCACATGGTAACTTTAAAGATCTGGCATGAAGCCCTGAAGGTCAAATACCAAGTTCACCCCAGGTACGTACACAAGAGAAACCACCAGCTGTGTCTTTGGGGGCCATAGTAAAAGAAAAATATTGGATGATATATCAATAAGCACTGATCATGCACCAGGAAATTCACCTTCATTGTCTCATTTTATCTCCAAAGTAGCCCTTTGAAGATGATCCTTTTATTTTCAGTTTAAAGACAGGAAACCGAGGCTTCCATATGTTAAGGTCCTATCATTAGTGAGTGGCAGCACTGGGATTCAAACCCTGTTCGTATAATCCAAAGCTCAAGAGTGTCCCACTGATACATCATGAGCATTCTGTGTTTTCACAGCATCAGATAAAAATGGTCACCAACTCCTGGCCATTGTTAGCAAACATCTGAAATCAT
>NW_012109252.1:494100-500529 GCF_000951045.1 Mandrillus leucophaeus
AATTACCCTACATGTAGGGGCCTAAAACAGCACCATTTCTTATCTCACGGTATCCATGGGTCAGGAGCCCAGACACAGCTTGGCTGGGTCTTCTCGGAGTGTCTCACAAGGATGTGACCAGGTTTTGGCTGGGCTGTGGTCTCATCTGAGTGTCCGGGGCCTCTTCAGGCTGTCAGCAGAACTCAGGTCCTCACAGTGGTCAGACTGAGACTCCCAGCTGCTTGGTGCCACTGGCATTTCCTCGCCACGTGGCCGTGGCCCTCTCTGGGCAGGGCGTGTCCTCGCTGGCTTCTCCAAAGCCATGGGGAGCCCTCACCTCATGGAGGCCAGACCCTCTTTCAAGGGCTTTCCCCAGATTAAGTCAGGCTCCCTCAGCATAATCTACATCTTGAGAAACTCAGGATGCAATGGATCAGACACTTCTGTGGCATCTGGTGCTCTCACACTTGTGTTCAGTTGTCAGCTCAAGTCACAGACTGTGCCCACACTCAAAGAAGGAGAAGAATCATTCATATATCCAAGGTTGGAGCAGCAGGAGGTGAGGCCATCAGGGTCCCTGCAGCATCTGCCCCTCACAGTTTCCTATTTAGGAATGTTTTCATTTCATCTCAGATAATTTCATTTAAAAAAAAGTGTGTGTGTGTGTATGTGTGTGTGTGCATGTGCGCACTCCCACACACGCTTGAAGACATAAACTATATACTTGATGAAGGAAATGTACAATTTGTTGCTTACATGTACTTTTAAACCTTCAAGAAACATTTCAGCTTACAGTAGTGAATCTGTCATCTGCAACTAAAACAGGTTGCAGAGATCACGTTCTGTATGGTCACAGGTACAGATTTATTATGTGTCTACATCTTCCTTAAGCATAAGCCTGCCTGCAACTCTGGTCGGCCTTCCAGGCCCCTCCTCTCCTCTTCCCAGCTAATTCAGGCCCCACCTGGAGAGACTCAGCCACACCTTCCCTTCTCTGCTAGGGAAAGCTTACCAGAGGGTCTTATTCACATGCAAAGCAAGAGGACAGAATACAATTATCATCAGGGTTTAATCTTAGAGATTACCTTTTAAGGAAAAGTCATTGTTTTCATGCCATCAAGCAGTAGTTTTGGATAATATCCGTGCATCTAATAGATATCTCAACAAACATTTACATTTATGTATTATACCTGTCATCATCTATCATCTATCTCTACGTATCTGTCGTGTATCTATCAATTAATTGATCATGTATTAATTGATCATCTGATCTATTATTCTATCTATATCCATCTATTATGTGTCTATCTACTGATTAACCCAGCAATTATCTATGATCTATTTTTATCTATCTATCATCTATCTATATCTATCTATCTATTATCTGTCGCCTGTCAACATTGATCTGAATTTCTCTCTGAAGGACAGAAGACTCTACTCTTACATAGGCCAGAAAAGCTGTGCATTGAAATGAATCAAGTTTACACATAAAGAAATAGGAGTAACTGCTGTTCAGTATATCATTCACATGGTAACTTTAAAGATGTGGCATGAAGCCCTGAAGGTCAAATACCAAGTTCATCCCAGGTACATACACAAGAGAAACCACCAGCTGTGTCTTTGGGGGCCATAGTAAAAGAAAAATATTGGATAATATATCAATAAGCACTCATCATGCACCAGAAAATTCACCTTTATTGTCTCATTTTATCTCCAAAGTAGCCCTTTGAAGATGATCCTTTTATTTTCAGTTTAAAGACAGGAAATCGAGGCTTCCATATGTTAAGGTCCTATCATTAGTGAGTGGCAGCACTGGGATTCAAACCCTGTTCATATAATCCAAAGCTCAAGAGTTTCCCACTGATACATCATGAGCATTCTGTGTTTTCACAGCATCAGATAAAAATGGTCACCAACTCCTGGCCATTGTTAGCAAACATCTGAAATCATGTAGGATTTTGATCAGTGCCTCTGGTTACATGATTCTTTACCACAGATATCAACACTAGTTTCTCCCTCAGTCTGAAATCAGAATCTAAATAGGGAAGTTGCTTTTCTTTTATATTTGAAATGTTTTATTTAAGATGTCATCTCTTATACATGGTAAGAATTAAGTAATATTTTAGTATTTTCTTGAGGTAAAAAAATAAAAACAGTGTTGCTATAGTATCCTACCTGCTGATTATTCATTCCTATATCCATGGGAGAGCAACGAAATTCAAAATAAAGTATTTGCTTTTTAATCTTAATTTATTATTTTAACTTTTGTTTTAGGTTTGGAGTGCATGTGCAGGTTAGTTATACAGGTGAACTCATATCACAGGGGTTTGTTGCGCAGATTATTTGGTCACCCAGGTACTACACCTAGTACCCATTAGTTATGTTTGCTGATCCTCTCCCTGTTCTCATCCTCCACCCTCCAATAAGCCCCAGTGTCTGTCATTCCCTTCTTTGTGTTCATGAGTTCACATCATTTAGCTCCTGCTTAGAAGTGAGAACACACAGTATTTGGTTTCCTGTTTCTGCCTTAGTTTGCTAACGATAATGCCCACCAGCTCCATCCATGTTCTCACAAAAGACTTGATCTCATTCCTTTTTATGGCTGCATAGTATTCCACGGTGTATATGGACCACACCTTCTTTATCCAATCTGTCACTGATGGGCGTTTCGGTTGATTCTACGTCTTTGCTATTGCGAATAGTGCTACAGTGAACATATGCATGAATGTGTCTTCATGGTAGAACAGTTTATATTCCTCTGAGTATAGGCAAGTTGTTTTTAACCATCTGTTCCTTCATTGTTTCTAAGAAAATGAAATGAAAAATGCTATAGTAATTGAAGAAGTTTATCAATGTGAGGAGAAATCTCTTGAATGGCATTTCTACCTGCAGGGCTCTCTACCCACTACCCTGCTTGGGCCTGGGAGGAGCTGCGCCCAGGGATGGGGCCACACTGTGACTGCCATGGGCTTGAGCTTCTTATACCGTCCATTCCTCCACACAAAGCGTCAAACATTTCATCTCATGACTGTGTGGCTATAAAGATCGATAGACCATTGTGTATTAATACATTTTCTTTCAACCCAGAAATTTACTTTTTTCTTCTGATTTCAGGAAATGAAAGCATTTCCATGAGCCTCTAAAGAGATTGTGGGCCCTAGGCACTGTGCCCTGTGCCCCTAGCAAGTAAGTTAGCCCCTAGCAGACAAGGAGAGAAGGCAGAAAAGGCTCACTCACAATGCAGCACCCTGCGCAGAGTGACGGCATGGCCTCTGCTCACACTGTTGAGCTACCGCTGGTCCCGTAGGCCCAGCTGGCCCGGGCTGGGCAACTCTTTCTGGAAATGGGGCTTTACTTTTGAAGGCAGGCAGAACTTTGTAGTAGCCGGAGCTTCAGACCGTGAAAGGGGAGCACTCGTGTTACACGAGATGGGTAACTACTGCTGTCTGTGATTGCATAGGCCTTGGGAAGGAAGCTGCTGCACGTTCTCCTGGGGAAAAGATGTTAACTAGTTAACAGTAGTCTGTATGTGGCTGCCTCAGTTTCCCCATTCATCGTATATGCTCCCCTGTAACGTAGAGCCCATCTCGAACTCTCCACCTGCTTGCGGGGTCTTGTCTGTCTCCTGCTTATCATTCCTTTCTCCTGCAGCACTGGGCCCTGTCACCCTGCAAATGGGTCACGATGAAGCCTGCTCTTAGAGTTCCGGCTGTCCAGAGTCTCCCCTTGCTTGCTGGAAATGTGTCTTATAGAGTTCACTTTTGCTCTCAGTGACCACTTTCCTAGCTCAGCCTCCTCTGTTATTGATAATATCTTAAAACAAGGTCACTTTTCAATGCCCTCTTGAATGCTATGGCATCTCCTCTCTCCTTCAATTACTTATCTTCCACCTCCATTCCATGCCAACAGCAGCCTCCATATTTAGGTAAATTTTTTCAGCTCTAGGTTCTTCCTGATACTTTCTTCACCTCCCTTTGTTCCATGATAATGGAATTCTGGGATGTAATAGATTTGAGCCCAAGCAAGTTATAATAAAATACTTGCTGTCTTATTTTGAAGGAATGATGTAATGACCTTAAGACTCTTTATGGATATTAGTAAGAGTTTAATGCCTTCTATTTAAAAGATGTCATATATAACTAATTCTCTAATTTAATTTAAAATTTATTTCACTTTTTTGTTTATAAATTAGATGACAAAAACTCGATTCTTTTCTTTTTTATTACTATCGTGTTGGTTTCACATGAACCTCATCCTCTGCCAACATATTTTGTGTATTATTGTCAACTCTGGTAAGACTGTGGATGTGTTAAGAGGATATTTTCTTAACCCTCAGACACACAGCCCACTGTATGTACATTGGAATGACTTGGATTGAAACTGATCATTGCTGTGGGCCAAGAAAACCAGGAATACGTTTTAGGCAGAAGATCATATGGCAGCCTGAACACAATATTTGAAGTATTTGGAGGGTGTAGCAACACACAAAATTTTGTAAGGAATTCTGTGCAGATGTTTAGCATTAGGTACCCAATATGAGGTCATGCAAATTCTGACAGGTGGATAAACTGTAAAAGTCACTCCGGGTTAGATGATATTCAGAGAGGAAGCAGAGGAGATGTTTAGCATTGGGTACCCAATATGAGGTCATGCAAATTCTGACAGGTGGATAAACCGTAAAAGTCACTCCGGGTTAGATGATATTCAGAGAGGAAGCAGAGGTGCCTCAAGCAGTAGACAGGCAGGCAGAGCTCCAGTGAAAAGTGCCAGTGTGGAAAAAGCATTTACGAAGCAGAACCTATGCTTACAGGAATGTAGGACACTATGTTCGACTGTCAGATCAGAGGCTCAGACTCAGAGGAAGGCATCAGTTTACTTAGAGACACATCGAAGAACCAGGTTTAGGAAAAGTAAGTAGCTTGGATTTTGACATTAAGTCACAATAGCAGAAACAAACCAGCAGCAGGATGCCCTCATTGTGAGTCTCAGAAAGTGGATGGCTTTACCTGCTGTAGAAGGACAGGGAAGTTTCCAGAAACTGGAACCTGAATTGGCTGGCAACGCTGGAGGTGCCCCAGTTATGGAGAGAGATGCATCCTGGGCTAGGGCTACTTAGGGCATTGGTCATTTACAGAGTTCAAGGTGACAAAGTTAAAGGATCTGGGTCACAGTGAATACCCTGGACGACCAATAGAAGGACGCAGGGCATATGCAGGTGAAGAGAACTGAGGACCTGGAGCTAAAGGAAAAACACAACATTTACTTATTTCACCATTTGTTTAAAAGATAAACTGATTTATTATAAAAAATAAACTAAGCATTTAAATCTAACAAAGTTACTTTTCTTTCTTACCTCAGAATAATCTGTATGTGCTCATATATGCAGTTATATTCCCCCAAAATGAGTGGCCTACCTCAAACTTTCTTATTCCCGGGTCACTATTGAAACAATTATCCTATGAATTCTTATTGAGTACAACATGGTGACATTCAGTTGTGAAGAAAAGTTGACTTCTAACAGACTTTAAACCGATATTATGTTAATAAAAAGATGTGTATGTTAAGAGGAGAATTGGCCGGGCGCAGTGGCTCAAGCCTGTAATCCCGGCACTTTGGGAGGCCGAGACGGGTGGATCACGAGGTCAGGAGATCGAGACCATCCTGGCTAACACGGTGAAACCCCGTCTCTACTAAAAAATACAAAAAATTAGCCAGGTGAGGTGGCAGGCGCCTGTAGTCACAGCTACTTGGGAGGCTGAGGCAGGAGAATGGCGTAAACTCGGGAGGCGGAGCTTGCAGTGAGCTGAGATCTGGCCACTGCACTCCAGCCTGGGCGGCAGAGCGAGACTCCGTCTCAAAAAAAAAAGGAAAATTAACTTGTAAACTCAGAATTTTCTGTGCTATAAAAAAGATAGTAAAGATGGCAAGTGTTAATGCCAATGATGATACAGGAGGATGACTATGTACATGTTTCCTTGATTGAATTCTTGCAAACCTTTCCACTTGTTTTTATTCTTCATCTTTTGTTTCCCCCTTTTAGTGGAGAATGGGGTCTCACTATATTGCCCAGACAGGTCTTGAACTGGGCTCATGCTGTCCTCCCACCTCTGCCTCCCTAACAGCTAAGATTATAGGCGTGAGCAAACCTTTCCTATCAACGTATCAAGACATAGCCATACATTTTTATAAACTGACACCTTGTAAGAATCCTGAAAATGGCATTTTTACTCTTCTTCTACAAGGAAAGAAAGCCTGTAAAATATTCTTCAATAGAATGATTTTCAGTGGAAATACCACAATAGATGAGGCAGTCTAAGTAATTCCAGTACAATAGAGGGACAGGCTGCCTGAGCGCACCTAGGAGGAACTTTATTATGAAACAAGATGGGCATTTTAGAAGGAGGGCAGCCATCCCCATCTCTGGGAATGCCATGTGTAAGACAAGTCCCC
>NW_012109252.1:502329-505230 GCF_000951045.1 Mandrillus leucophaeus
GAGGGTAGATTATTGAAGGTAAAAAGAAAAAAGAGGTAAGATTATATTTAGGGGTACAAGAATGTTGAAGTCCCTTGTCATTTGCATTAGGTTTTTAGTCTTGCTGTGATGTGAACCGTAGATTATAGATGCCCATGAAGTTAGAAGTTGCCCATTGGACATCATACGACCTACTAAAATAATGACAATAAGACAATGTTAGACAAAAACAGAAGGTTAGAGGTGGAAAGATAAATGACAGATATTTTTTTAAAACCCCAGAATTTACAGGACAGTGATGACATGAATTGTAAATGGGATGAAGAAAGGAATAAACCATGACTCTGAGATTTAGGTTCTGATGAGGAAGGCTTTAGTGCTATTAAATTCCATAGGAAAAACCAAACAAAAACAAAAAACAGTTCAGAGACTTATCTAGGAATCACAGCACTTCCTAAGTCAGAAATTTGCCATTATGTTAACCAGAAATCAATCTCCTTTTTTAAGAATAAGAAAATGATTTTGTAAGCAGACTGGACAGCAGAAACGCCTTCATGGTGATGTTTGAGGTTGGCGGGTTAAGTAGAGGTGCTCGTGATAGGTCCTGGATGGGCAACCTTGCCCCACTGGCTGTGGACTCCACTGCCATGACACCTCTCACCTCCATAATGCAACCAGGTCATCAGGGGCATCCCGACAGCTTTGGTCAGTTTACTGGAACCTGGTGCATTATACATCCTGGCCAATGAAACCAACTGATGGAACAAGACAATAAAGTTCCATAAGTAGTTATGTATGCACATGGATTGGCTGTCTCTTCTGGAAACTTCCAGAAGCCTTAGTGCAATTTAGCATAAAACAAGATCTTTATGAAATAGGCCTATTTGGGAGAAGAAATTCTTTATCTGTGCTCTTCCAGACAGTACAATATTCAAAGGAAATGCTAAGAAATTGCTCATTCTTCTATGTAGGTTCTTATTAATTTGAATGTTTAGTCATTTAACTAATATTGTAAAATGTAACAGACCTCAAGGAATAAAACGGCTCTAACTGAAAATATAAAAATAAAATGATTCATCAGGAGGTGAAGGGAAACGTTCTGCTTCTGTTGGAAATCTGTGCTGTTTTTCATGTTCCTGGCTGTGAAATATATTGAAAATATTTGTCAGTTCATTTATCATCCTCAAATTAAATTCATTGTGACCCAAATAACACTATTTGGTATTCATAATGCTGAAGATGTCTGCACTGACTTTCACATATTATGTAAAATAATCCATGGAAATGTTTATTATGTAAATTTGTCACCAAACATTTCCACATTGATATGTAATGAAAGCTGATGGAATTCCCTCTTCAGAAAAACACTTTATGAAACTGTGTAGGTTCCATTTTAGGTTTGTTAAATAATATTGAATCCATTTTGAAATTCCCCTTATTGCATATTTCTGGTTGAATGCTATTTTTAAATCCTCCTAAATTTTGTAAAAATCAGAAAGTGTTAAAATTTGAAACACATACATTTATTTTCACAATTTTGAAAATCAGCTACTTATTTTTATGTAGAAAACACGTGAACTTTGTGTTTTCATAACACTTTGAAATCACTAGAAGCTTACTATTTTATTTTAATCAAAGGCACTTACAAACCAGTTAAATATAGTAACATGCGTACATTCCACTGTTTATTTTTTCACTGCCAGACTCAGGGGATACAGTAAACAATGCATGCTCTCCGTGCTACCCCTGCCTTCAGGGAGGTTCATTTCTAGACGAAGTAATGAGGTATTTGCATGGAGAAACTTGGAAGAATTAGATACACACAGAGCACCTGTCATTGCCTACTTGTGGTGGGATTCACAGGAAATTCAGGGAGAAGGAAGAGCCTTCAGGAGGTAGGGTAGGACAGCGGCAGCCGTAAGGGAACTTGATCTTAAAGGACAGAAAGGATCTGGGCAACACTATGGCACAAAGGACCATGAGCCTGGGTGCAGAGGGCATCACCAGGGGGCAGGATCCTTGGACGACTGGGACCAGGGTGAATACTCTGGTGTCTTGGCGACCCCTTAGTTAGCAACAACAACCATCTTGTGTGCAGTGAGGGAGGCTTAGACTGAGCACTGGAAGCTTAGAAAGCAAAGGATTCGACCCACCTGATGGTGGGTGCAGGGGGTTGTGCACGACTTCGGTGGCTAGTTTCAAGGAGCAGTGGAGAGAGGGGAGGCGAAGGTGGAAGAGATTGAGAGTTGTGGGTCTTTCAGATGAATTGGGAAATACAAAAGCGTTGCCATTTTTGGGGAAGAGATGGAACTCACGGCCTTTGTTTGCAAAAATGTTGGTGACAGACCCCGTTTTGCTTTGTATTTGTATTCTGCTACTGAACGCCTTATGGTCAGTAAGGTGCAGAAATGTGCATGTCAGGGGCAAAAAAAGTGTGCGGCAAGCAGGCATTGTATCCCAGTAGGCAGGGTGAGCGTGCGTGCCCGCTCCGCAGCCAGGTGGTTTCGGTTATTAATGCCTCAGGAATAAGCCCAGAGAGGACGGGCTGGCACCGCAAGCCACAGTTAGGCTGATGGATGGTAGTCACTCAGCAGAAATTCTTTCAAAGAGTCAGATATTGAAAAGGAGGAAGGGCGCTCTTGCGTCCTGAAGCAGCGGTGGTCCAGTTGAGGCTGTCACTTCTCAGGAATTGACGACCTGACTCTATTGCTCAAAGTGGTGAATTCTTACATATGGTGGGACCATTTCTTTGTATTTATTAGTTGTAGAATAATAAAAGTATCAGCCTATGAGTCATAACTGCAGCAATAAATTCAAGTATTGTTGATAATCCCTTATATTTATACAGATTTTACTTCTATGAGGAGCTTAATGTATTTTCATAAATCCTTTACTTTTTCTTGTAAAAATCTCTACAGCATG
>NW_012109252.1:506500-508748 GCF_000951045.1 Mandrillus leucophaeus
CACTCTAAAACTGAAGCACCTCATACCTTCGTCTGTCTCAAGGTGAGGCTGCCGTAAAAACAGGACATAAATCTTCATCCATTTCTCAAAGGGAGGAAGGTGGAAAGTACCACGATGACCATTTTAAGAAAAGACAATGACACAAGATGATGCTTAATTGATTTACTCAATGTCAAAAAGCAAATTAGAGGTAGAGATGGGCATATATTCCAGTCTCTTGCCGTTTAGTATGATGTTTTATCATCCTTGCTATCTTACCAACATGTATGTCATCACAAAGACTAAAATGTAAGTTTATGATGTTGTCAAACATCCCACTGAAACCATTCTGTGCTTGGATTCTGTGGGAAGGAGCCAAGCATTCTGTGGCTGTAGTGGGAGATTTGTCTAATAAGGGTCTGTGATCATCCTGGTGACCACTGTCATGCCCTCAAATCCTACAGAGGTCATGTCGGTCTAGGACCAGCTTTTACATTGATGTGGATAATTTCCTGCAAGGTTTCATTTTGCCAATTATTTTTTCTTCTTTGCATAATGAATTATTCCTTATATGTTGTGATGATCTGATAGTTGATTTACATTGCTATTTACTTTCATCATTTGGAACTAATTGAGGAATATATTGTTGGCCACCAGTACGTGGAGAAAGACGAAAGGACCTAGAGGAGGATGACATAAATAATTTAATTATGAGGATCAAACTCAAGGCTTATGACTTAAGTGTGAAATAAAATGAAGGCCGACAGATGATATCATCAAATGCTATAAAATCTAAAATGTTCTGATAGGAGCGATGACAGAATATTTTCCCATTCTTTTCTAGGGGCAATAAAAAGTGATTGTTATTGTATTAGTCGGTCATGGATGCATTGCATTTGCAAGGTTTATTTGTAGGAAGTTAAGCAGCATGGAGACCCGGACACTGTGTCAGGAAGAAAACACTGGGTGAGGGGTCAGAGGTCATTCTGTTTCTGATTTTGATTTTTCCTTATGTAGGTCATTTTTAATGATGTCTTTAAAAGAAAAAATGTTCTAAAATCTATTCAGATTCAAAATGGTTATTTTGCTCTGCTTCACAAATTCTGACATAAAAACATTTGAAGGCTATTTGTATTTCTACAACAAACCCTTTTTTTTTTTTCTTATAAACCAAGTAAAAATTTCAGAAAACACTGATATGAAAATAATCCTGTCAATTAGATTCCAATGCCAGGCAACTAGACCGAGGAACATGAAAACATATCAAGGCAACTGGGAATATTGAACTTGACATTTGCAAAGATCTGAAGTGATACAATTAGCACCATTCAATAGTAAATGCCAAGACTGAACCCTCACTGTCAGATATTTTAAAAATGACGGAAGGTGAGGTGAAGGAAACTCCCCTTCCTGGGTCTCCGGGGGTCAGATGTGTGTCTATTTTAACAGTGACGAAGGGTGGAGTGAAGGAAACTCCCCTTCCTGAGTCTCTAGGGTTGGGTGTGGATCTCTTGGTTCTGCTACCCGCCTGCTGCTTCATCTGTCATATCCCAGGTTGTGTGTTTCTTCTATAAACATAACATTGTTTTTGGACACTCTTAGTATTGAAATGCTATAAAATTTTTTTAAAAATCTAACGCAATTTTAACTGTTGAAGAGTGTATAAAGTTGTCTTATGATTTTAGGCAAGTTTCCTTTAACGCCTTCTAAAAATGGAGCGCATAAGATCTTGGGTGTGGAGTATGAGAGAGAGAAGGGTTGAGAATGGACTAACGTTTCTGGTTTTGGTGACTATTAGTGACTTGGGAAAATGGTGAGGGTAGATTATTGAAGGTAAAAAGAAAAAAGAGGTAAGATTATATTTAGGGGTACAAGAATGTTGAAGTCCCTTGTCATTTGCATTAGGTTTTTAGTCTTGCTGTGATGTGAACCGTAGATTATAGATGCCCATGAAGTTAGAAGTTGCCCATTGGACATCATACGACCTACTAAAATAATGACAATAAGACAATGTTAGACAAAAACAGAAGGTTAGAGGTGGAAAGATAAATGACAGATATTTTTTTAAAACCCCAGAATTTACAGGACAGTGATGACATGAATTGTAAATGGGATGAAGAAAGGAATAAACCATGACTGAGATTTAGGTTCTGATGAGGAAGGCTTTAGTGCTATTAAATTCCATAGGAAAAACCAAACAAAAACAAAAAACAGTTCAGAGACTTATCTAGGAATCACAGCACTTCCTAAGTCAGAAATTTGCCATTAT
>NW_012109252.1:508995-509518 GCF_000951045.1 Mandrillus leucophaeus
TAATCCCTTATATTTATACAGATTTTACTTCTATGAGGAGCTTAATGTATTTTCATAAATCCTTTACTTTTTCTTGTAAAAATCTCTACAGCATGCGGGAGCGAAGCAATAAGCACTGCCCTACACAGCCAAGGCTTGAAGGGGGCATGAGGCAGGGGCAGGTGTGTGAGAGCTGAGTCCAGGACAGAATTTGGGAAGAACTCAGTTGTCTCCCATTTCTTCTCATCCTCCGTCCCTCTCCAAACTAGTGCCAGGGCCGTGGGCCCCACTGCTGTCTCCAGCCTCTCCCAGTGGGGTCCAATTCTCTCCTCAGTTGCTTCACTGCTTCCATTTGGGACCCTAACAGTGCCCAGTGTGGACTTTGCCTTTCTCCGAGACTGACTTTCTTTTCTTTTCTTTTTTCTTTTCTTTTCTTTCTTTCTCTTTCTCTTCCTTCCTTCCTTCCTTCCTTCCTTCCTTTCCTTCTTTCTTTCTTTCTTTCTTTCTTTCTTTCTTTCTTTCTTTCTTTCTTTCTTTCTTTCTT
>NW_012109252.1:509568-510434 GCF_000951045.1 Mandrillus leucophaeus
TAATCCCTTATATTTATACAGATTTTACTTCTATGAGGAGCTTAATGTATTTTCATAAATCCTTTACTTTTTCTTGTAAAAATCTCTACAGCATGGGGGAGCGAAGCAATAAGCACTGCCCTACACAGCCAAGGCTTGAAGGAGGCATGAGGCAGGGGCAGGGTGTGTGAGAGCTGAGTCCAAAACAGAATTTGGGAAGAACTCAGTTGTCTCCCATTTATTCTCATCCTCCGTCCCTCTCCAAACTAGTGCCAGGGCCGCGGGCCCCACTGCTGTCCCCAGCCTCTCCCAGTGGGGTCCGATTCTCTCCTCAGTTGCTTCACTGCTTCCATTTGGGACCCTAACAGTGCCCAGTGTGGACTTTGCCTTTCTCCGAGACTGACTTTCTTTTCTTTATTTGCTTTTCTTTCTTTCTCTTTCTTTCTTTCTTCCTTCCTTCCTTTCTCTCTCTCTGTTTCTTCCTTCCTTTCTTTCTTTCTCTCTTTCTTTCTTTCTTTTCTCTCTCTCCTTCCTTCCTTCCTCCCTCCCTTCCTCTCTCTCTCTCTCTCTCTCTCTCTCTCTTTTTCCCACCTCTTTCTCTTTTTCTCTCCTCCCCTTTCTTTCTTTGGCAAGAAATAGAAATATAAATGCAGAGAGGAAAGAGCAATACTCAGGGAATCACGACTCTTACCACTATTTGCACCAGAAAACACTTTTGGAGGCTTAGAGTGAAAGTGAGTAAATTTCTGTAAATTCGTATATGGGAAAATTTGACCCAGATATGTTTATTATGTTTCCAGAACCAACACTGAAAATTATTCTGGGGAAACAAAAATGTAACAATTATTTTATGAGTGACAAAAGAATGAAGTTCTTAATGGAACTTT
>NW_012109252.1:513609-516409 GCF_000951045.1 Mandrillus leucophaeus
TCTATTCACTTGGTTTCTAGGCCAATGGTGGGGACTTAAGTATAAGGTGATAACAATAAATTAACCAGAGTTTCTATTTCTCCATTAAAATAAAATAGTTTTTTTAGTGAGTCATCAATTTGGATATTCCCATCTAAGAGCAAATAAATATAAATATAAGCATTACTGAGATTTAGACAATGAAAATTAAAATTATATGCTGAGAAACCTACACTACTAATGAAGAATTGCTTTAAAAATAACTCGACTGATGTGTTCCTAATATTCCTTCTGTCTCTTTTCTCACCATTTTTATTTAATGAATTTAGTTTCTTCAGCAATCAGGGAAAAAAAAAAAACCTGAGAATTTTCCCATCTTTAAAAATAATCATGTAATTCAATTTCACAGAAATTCTGTTTCTTTTTAAAAATTATTGTTGAATGTATACGGAAGTGTTTGAAAGCATAGAATTATATTTCAATATAAATTAGATATATTTTAATTATGGTATTTGGGATACATTGGTAGAACTATCTTTTACTTGACACCTTTTTCTATATATTGGCTCTATTTATATTAATATTTAATTACACAAGCTATCAAACTCTGTTTTCAATCTATGTTTAATTTGAATCCTATATTGACATAAAATTATACCAAATTGTTTGTGTATTGCAAACATTTTCATTTGTATTTTGCCATGAAGACTCTGCAGTAGTTCTAATTCCTGTGGTTACATCCTAAAGAACCAACACTAGTTAATCAAATGCTCAGGGTAGTCAAGATATTTTTAAGCAATTAGTAATTTTTGGAGCTAAAAGCAGAAATATGTGAGTTTCATTTTTTTGACCATTTATTCCTAGATATTTTTTAAAGCTAGGCGTTTTCAGCAAGGAAGTTTCTTCTTCAATTATTATCTGGATGCAAGACGGATAAACACCCCCAGTTTGTTTTGCAGTATGTTCTGAGGATAATCCAGTTCCGTTCTGTATAGAAGCCATAGGGTGGGCTGAGTCTGTGTCGTTATGTTTCTGGATCTCCCTTTGTATAAATGCACATATGTGTGTTTGTACGTTTTTTTATTTGTAAAGCTGAAAGAAGCACCTGCCATCAAGCATGACCTGTGTTAGTTTACAGTCACTCACCTGCCCCTTGGAAAGCACAGGGAGCTGCTTTGGAAGCAGCTGCATTTATTTCCTGGTGTGTGGCTGCCTGTGTGTGGGCTGCCCTCTGCTCGGACCTGGCTTCCACAGAAACCCTGCAGAAGGAACCGTGAGACTCCAGCTAGGCAGCTCTTCGGACCACCACCCAAAAAGCGAATGCTTTCTCACTCTCCTCACGTACTTGCTGATGGCACAGTAATACCTCCAATTAAACTCTGAGTCCCAAGGGGCAAGACCATGCCCGTACATTGAAACACCGCATTGTATCAAGAAAGATACCGCATATTAAGTGCTTGATAGGTGTGTGTTGAATTAATGAATGGGCATCCTTTTAATAGGGAATATGTTAACTTTTGTGTGTTATCTTTTATCTACACAGATTATGAGTTTCTGGTGAGCAAGGACTGAGGTTGATTAATTTTGTATCCTCGGCATGTAGCAAAATATCTGAAGCCCAGTAGGCACTTCATATGCTAACTAAGCGATTGCATTAATGAATTAATGCTGTAGGCCAGAGGATATGCTACTCCAGATATGTGTTCTCAATTAGAGAACTGCAGAGATTTTCTGTGTCTTATTTTTGCATTACTTTTTTTCATTTTAACACCTATTAAAATATTGGAACAAAAGCAAAACATTGTAGTAAGAAGTTATACTCTCAAAGATGTTTCATAAATAAAACTAGAATATTACAAGCCTAAGCTACTATATATAATTTACCAGCTTCATCATCGGGGAAGAAATCATAATTAAAAGTAAATTTAGGGAGAAGGCCAAGTGCAATAGCTCACGCATGTAATCCCAACATTTTGGGAGGCCAAGGTGGGCAGATCACGTGAACCCAGGGTTTTGAGCCCAGCCTGGGTAACAAAGGGGAAACCCTGTCTCTACAAAAAAATATAAATATTAGCTGGGCATGGTGGCCCACGTTTGTGGTCCCAGCTACTCAAGAGGGTGATGTGGGAGGATCGCTTGAGCCTGGTAGCTTAAGGCTATGGTGAGCCAAGATGGCAGCACTGCACTCCAGCCTGGGTGACAGAGCAAGACCTTGTCTCAAAAAATACCATTAGAAGTTCACTTATAGAGTAGCGGCTTTATTTTACTTAAAATTTTACTAAACACAAAATTTATAACATTTTACTTAAAGTTAAAATGTGTACAAGGCATGATATTATGAACATATCGAGTAGTGAAACCAGATAAACGATAGTATTAACCAGATAACTGTAGGCTGGTTCTACCTTACGTAGGGAGCCATCCTTACACAGCCACACAGAAGTTCCTATTAAACAAAACAAAACAAAATTAAGTCATTCTGGGCTTTTTCTTTTTAACTATTTATCCCTTGCTATACAAAGAAGTGAGTACAACAAAACACTTAATATAACTGGGAAAAAATAGAAAATGTAATAGAAAACAGGGCCCAGAACAACAGAGAATACAAGTCCTCACTTGTGTGATTACGTGTCAGTGTTGACTCGTACTATCTATGGCTACAGCTTGGGTAGTTATTGCGGTTGATTACTATTTGTAAGGATGTCGAATTTCCCTGTGAAACTCCATGAGGTCTGAGATTGTCTTGTTCTGTGCCCCTAACATATCCAAAGCGTGTTTATTTTTAATTATTTCATAACAGGTGTTATCAGTGAAAGATGTA
>NW_012109252.1:518879-520946 GCF_000951045.1 Mandrillus leucophaeus
GTTTCCAGAACCAACACTGAAAATTATTCTGGGGAAACAAAAATGTAACAATTATTTTATGAGTGACAAAAGAATGAAGTTCTTAATGGAACTTTAAAAATAAGTTTTATCATTCGTATTTATTACTTTTTGGCAAAATCAAATAAATCCTTCAAAGCCAATGAGAAGAGATACAGTAATCTCTTTTACATACTTTGTGGGAAGGTGTCTGAGACAAAGCAGCATTGCTGTTTCGGAAGAAGGACAAAAGGGGTCCTGGGAGGATGGTGTCCACCAGGACGATGTTCTCTCCAGACCAAGCAGAGGGAGAGATTCTTCAAAGGGAACTCACTCTGCCTCAGGAGCCAGCTCTCTAAAGGGTCTTACTGTGCACTCCACTCACCCTGCCTCCTTGAATTTGAGCTTGAGCCTCTGGTGTTTATTAAACTGCATGGTCGGCCTGCTCCTAACTGGAGCCTGAGCTTCCCTGGGCTGCCACTGTTTATTTTTGGCTGTGATAAAACTCTCCAGTGTGTCTTGCTTAGTTAGACTCTTGTAATCATCATTATTTTGTAGGTGATTTTCAGGATTACATGGGACAGCGTAGGCAAACCTGCCTGATGCATTGTGTGGCACAGAGCATGTCTTCTGTGTGTGCCGGTGGCAGCCCGTGTATGCTGGGGTTCACCGTGGTGATGAGGTTCTTGACCAGACACTCCTGAAGTCGGGGCCCCGTCTATTCACTTGGTTTCTAGGCCAATGGTGGGGACTTAAGTATAAGGTGATAACAATAAATTAACCAGAGTTTCTATTTCTCCATTAAAATAAAATAGTTTTTTTAGTGAGTCATCAATTTGGATATTCCCATCTAAGAGCAAATAAATATAAATATAAGCATTACTGAGATTTAGACAATGAAAATTAAAATTATATGCTGAGAAACCTACACTACTAATGAAGAATTGCTTTAAAAATAACTCGACTGATGTGTTCCTAATATTCCTTCTGTCTCTTTTCTCACCATTTTTATTTAATGAATTTAGTTTCTTCAGCAATCAGGGAAAAAAAAAAAAACCTGAGAATTTTCCCATCTTTAAAAATAATCATGTAATTCAATTTCACAGAAATTCTGTTTCTTTTTAAAAATTATTGTTGAATGTATACGGAAGTGTTTGAAAGCATAGAATTATATTTCAATATAAATTAGATATATTTTAATTATGGTATTTGGGATACATTGGTAGAACTATCTTTTACTTGACACCTTTTTCTATATATTGGCTCTATTTATATTAATATTTAATTACACAAGCTATCAAACTCTGTTTTCAATCTATGTTTAATTTGAATCCTATATTGACATAAAATTATACCAAATTGTTTGTGTATTGCAAACATTTTCATTTGTATTTTGCCATGAAGACTCTGCAGTAGTTCTAATTCCTGTGGTTACATCCTAAAGAACCAACACTAGTTAATCAAATGCTCAGGGTAGTCAAGATATTTTTAAGCAATTAGTAATTTTTGGAGCTAAAAGCAGAAATATGTGAGTTTCATTTTTTTGACCATTTATTCCTAGATATTTTTTAAAGCTAGGCGTTTTCAGCAAGGAAGTTTCTTCTTCAATTATTATCTGGATGCAAGACGGATAAACACCCCCAGTTTGTTTTGCAGTATGTTCTGAGGATAATCCAGTTCCGTTCTGTGTAGAAGCCATAGGGTGGGCTGAGTCTGTGTCGTTATGTTTCTGGATCTCCCTTTGTATAAATGCACATATGTGTGTTTGTACGTTTTTTTATTTGTAAAGCTGAAAGAAGCACCTGCCATCAAGCATGACCTGTGTTAGTTTACAGTCACTCACCTGCCCCTTGGAAAGCACAGGGAGCTGCTTTGGAAGCAGCTGCATTTATTTCCTGGTGTGTGGCTGCCTGTGTGTGGGCTGCCCTCTGCTCGGACCTGGCTTCCACAGAAACCCTGCAGAAGGAACCGTGAGACTCCAGCTAGGCAGCTCTTCGGACCACCACCCAAAAAGCGAATGCTTTCTCACTCTCCTCACGTACTTGCTGATGGCACAGTAATACCTCCAAT
>NW_012109252.1:522741-539842 GCF_000951045.1 Mandrillus leucophaeus
ACTCTTGCCTCATCCCCTCCCTACATCCACTGACACAGGCTCCTTTCCAGCACTAAATAAATACTTTTGCAGATTTTCCTGCTTGTCCTTTCTGTCTTCTCACCCATGTGCATTTTCCACATTGCTTCGGATTATCTCTCTGAAATACGAATATGCTTGTGTCACTTCCCTGTGCAATCTTCTCTGTTGCTTTTCCCCATTGCATGCTGAGTTGGTCTCCACTGCTTGGTGCTGCAGCTGAGCCCTTTCCAGTCTTTCCCATGACCTTTCCTGTCTTCCCTTCAATCCCTGTCTCCATCACAACCGCCACATGTTTAAAAGGAAGCATCAGCAGATACAAGTGCTCCTGTAAATTGCTCTTCCCAACTGCCATGCGATGTGAAGCCTTTTCCCCCTGGACTGTTCTCCCTCTGAGTGGATGGCACCCAGGAGGCCCCTAGACCTGCTCAAACCCTTTCTCCTGCAAGGCCCACCCAACCCCTCCAGCTACCAAGATGCCAGTTTCCTTTGTCCCTCTCAACCTTCAGGCAAACCATAGCATTCATTGTGTTGTTTCAGAAGTATTTATTTTCCTATCTGTCATTCATTAGACAGGGGAAGATAGGAGCCCTGTTTTATTTTACTCTTCTCACCATGCCCCAAAAACATTCCTGACAGATTTGAAAACATTTTTTTTACAGCTCATTCTTTTCCTTTATTTTATTTTTATTGGCAAGTAATTATTACACATATTCATGGGGCACATGGTGACATTACAATACATATAATATATAGTTAGCACCTATTTGTAAATTCCTATCACCTTGTACAAGTTAAAACAATACTTGCCAACTGGATGTATTTAAAGATGAATTTAGAGTGCAATTATTTCAGTTCGTCCATGTAGGTGCCTGATCCTGATCTTGCCCCAAGTTCCCCCACTCTGAGTTTTAAATATCCTCAACAGAGAATATATGTGCATAGTGGTAAAAAATCAGTGAGAAACAGAATAATTTGAATTATTTCACTGAGACTTCTCAAAATTGATATTAACTATTTGAACTACTAGAAGCTCTACACAAGGTCAAAGTACAACTGCATTAAATTCACTTGGGATTAACATATTTAGAATTATAAAATGTTTCAAGATTGACTTATGAAATTCTTAGGTATGATTAACTTGCTTTATGATTTCTTAATAATTTGTTTGTTAAAAATTAGGTTGTTTCCAAAAATTGGGTATTTTGGTTTTTTGATTTTCTTTTTGGCCTTTCCCGGGTTTTTTGTTTTTTTCCTTTAGTTTCGGAGTTTTCCTTTTTTTTTTAATTTTTTTTACCTTTTTTTTTGTTTTTTGTTGTTTTTTTAAAATTTTGGGTTTTTTTCCTTTGGGGTTGTTTTTTTATTTCCAAATTATTGGCGGCGGAACTTTATTTTTTGGGGAAACTTGATTGATTTAATTGAAATTGTTGGTTGGGAAAGGAGTTCATTTTGAACCCATTGGCTTTTTTGGTTTAAAAAACCATAGATATATAATTTAAAAGGTAGTTTAAAAATCAAACACACACACACACACATACACACACACTTCACCTAGAATTTCATTCTTGAATATAGAGAGATGCATTGTAAAACATGGTTCAAACATTTCAGGAAATTCATTATTGAACTTTCCTTCTCAAGCGAACTAAAAAAACAAATTTAAGCAATTATCTTTGAAACTCCCTTTCTATTCAGGTGACTGCAAATAGAGTTAATAAAAAGCAATAGTAAGTTTTTAATGCAGTTCTTCTTTACACTGAAGGAAACAGTGTGAAAACGCTATCCTTTGTTTTTCACATGACGGTCGTGCTTAGATTAGTAAAGAGATTTTTGCCAAGAAAAAGTACATTATCCCAATTGAAATGTCTTAGGTAAAGTGAAGAGATAGTATGTTTCTGTAAATATGTCAAGCTTTTTTCTGTTGCTCGTGAGAGAATACATCAGAGATTCAAAAATGACCAGTATTCCTTTTCTTCAGTTGTATTTCCAGAGCTCACCTGAGCACGAAAGTACTTTCTCAAGAGTTGCTCAGATAGAAGCTGAAAAACTCACGTTACTGTGAGCTCATTGTTCAGCCTGATGTATGAAATGGATTAAGTCTGGAGCTGGTTCTCTTGAAACACAAGTGCTTTATTTGGAAGATAAGAACTAGTTCAAATACTTGAAAGTTAAAAGCAAGTCTCATAGAGCTCTAATATTGTGTTAGACTTAGAAGATACCTTCGATTTAATTCTTAACAATATTAAGACTGAGTAATTACTACAAAATATATGGAGAAGTAATTTTCATCAGCTGGATGTTTGGAGCTTGTTTTGATTAGAACCTATTGTTCATAGCATTTTGGCTGTGTTTATGACTTAAAATGAAATCACTAGGAAAGAAATAAATAGAATTAGTAAATAGATTTAAGCTTTGATTGTAATAATAGTGCTTTGACACAAATAATGTAATTTAGTCTTTCTTAAAGTTTCTAGAGCATAAAGAAAATACAGGACCAATATTTGTACCCTGATTAATTTTAGACTAGTGGCTTCAAGATAGAAAAGGATACTTTCTGTATGTTTTTAAAGTTATTACTCTTCAGCAGGCTTAAATTTGATCAGTCAAAAGTCTCTTAAATTGACATTAAAATGGAAATATCTCTATTTGGAAGAATGTCTTTGTAGAATTAAATATATCTTTTGAAAACTTAAGATTTCTTAAAACATAGAAACAGTCTTTTCTGAAATAGTGCAGAATCAACATATAGAATTTGGTGTTGTCATTTCAGAATTTTTCTATTACACATCAAGTAATTTTACCAATATTCAAAAACAGTGTTGGACATTTTTAGGAAACAATGATTATATACTAGTCTTTAAACACACAGCAAGTGAAGCTCAATTGAGATCTACTTCATGCAATTTGCAGGCTAGGCTGTATCCTAACAAATGTGGATAAAGTAAGGGTCCAGGTGTCGAAGTGTCTGAAATGCCAGGTCGGAGTCTAACTGCCTTTGAGAACCTGAGAGATGCTGACATGCTGTGGCACTAAGGGCACAGTTTAACGGTGGAGGCAGCACTCTTCTCCCTAGCAGGTGACTAAGCTGGTTCACGGCGCATGTGGCACAAGTAGAAGCTTCAGGTTTCCAGGGATATTTCTCTAGTCCTTCAAGGTGTTGATGGCTGTGATTCCAATGCTACTTCCTGCTGTAAAAGCCTATGATTCTCCCAGCAACTGTGTGTGAACCATCACATCCTGTGAGGAGCTTGGAGAGAGCAAAGCTCTCTTCAGTTTACTGAAAATTGGAAAACTGATTTCTAGAATGGCCAAATACTTTCAACTTTCTGACAGGAAAGAGGAATATATTTTATAAAAAGGCATCACGTAACCCTAGAGGCTTCAGGTGTAGAACTTTTTACAAAATAATAAATTTCATGATGCTGTCAAGGTCTTAAGTGATCTTTTGCAAAAACAAGAAAAGGCATCAGAAGAAAAAGGAGACAGCTGGTCATATAAAGAGAAAACTACACTGCCATAAATAACTTGGCTTAATTCTTCTGCATGATAAGGTGTAGTTTAAGCAGGAAAAAAAAAAAAAACTTTTGATATTGAATGATAGAAAAAGCAATAAAACACATATTTCTGTAACAAAATCCAACACAAATAAAATTTAGTAGACCTTTTAAGGGATACATCTTTTTTCTTTGCTTGTTTGTTTTATAATGTTTCTTTCCACTTTTCTCCAAAAAAAAAAAAAAAAAAAAAAAAAAACAGGTTTTAATGCAAGTTTTAGGGCAGAGGAAAATGTTTCTTCAAACTAATTTTAAAATAAGCATATTTTTGGATTTTAGAACCTTAACCTTTTTGATTGAAGTCTTTAAAAGCCATGATTTCTGAACACAGAGGCATATTCTGGATAACGTTTAAAGCATTAATATCTAAAAACTACCTGTAGAGCTTATGGCTATAAACTACTGAAACAGTTTGTAAGTCCCACAGGAAAATCAATGTCATTACCTCAGCAACAGAACCGTCTGTCTCCAGTGGAGAAAATCTTTTATGATAAACTCTTCTGTACAATCAGGACATAATTCATTGTCAAAATGAACACAGAAAGCCCACAACTTATGATGGTTCACTTACAATTTTTCAACTTCATAATGATGTAAAAGCAACACACGTTCAGTAGAAAGTATACTTTGAGCACCCACGCAACCATCTGTTTTTCATTTCCTGTACAGTATTCAATACTAGCACAAATCATCACAAATCACCTAGCACAAAGCTTGTTTTATAAGAAAGTGTTGACTATCTGGCTGATTATAGGCTCATGCTTATAATCCCAGCACGTTGGGAGACCGAGGCAAGCAGATCACTTGAGGTCAGGAGTTTGAGACAAGCCTGGCCAACATGGTGAAACCCCGTCTCTACTAAAAATTCAAAAATTAGCTGGGTGTGGTGGTGCAATCTGTAATCCCAGCTATTCAGGTGGCTGAGGCAGGAGAAACACTGGAACCCAGGAGGCGGAGGTTGCAGTGAGCCAAGATCATGCCACTGCACTCCAGCCTGGGCAACAGACTGATTTCTTATGCCCCTTGAAAAAAGAGAAGTTCGGGTCACATTGGGTGTGGTTTGTTAAGGTGGACGTCTCCTGGGTGCTGTGTGCAGAACCCCACAGTTCCCTGGCCCGGCTGCCATTCACAGCTTTGTTCTTCGTGGACAGGACCTGGGTGCCCCATTAGCATGGGCAGCCCTCACCCCTCAAAAAGATTTTTAAATTTTCCCAGGATCCTGTTCCAGTGGTTCTGATCATAGGGATAGATGTTGAACTCTTTTTTTATATTTTTTACACCCTGATTTTGTGTGCCTAATGGATATTTCCAATTCTGTGTTCCAATGGCATTTGATGAGCAGCATACCTAATGTAAATTCAAAATAGTGCAACATTTTGGAAGATTGTTTGTTATGAGTAGTGAGGTGGACTCCACGTGTGGCCAGGGAGAATCATCGCCTCCAACGAGTCTTTCTGTCTCTGGTTTGCTGGTGGTCATCCCCACTGCTAGGCAGGACTGCCTTCTAAAGAGCTGTTCAGATGCTGTCACTTCCAAATCCCCAAACCCAGTAACACTACAACAATAACAACAATAAAGACGTCTGCTTCTTTTTTCCTCTCTGTGAAAACAGAAATGAGCACTGAATAATCTGTAATAATGATGGATTTTGTCATACATGATAGGACAGTTGAATGTCTTCCTTTCTGCCCTGTCTTCTTGGCATTATGCAATCAGATGAAGGTCATCAAATATTTGAATGACCCTGAAACCGGAGGTGATTGAAACCTTCCCCCTAATTTCTACCTGCCTTTTGTGGACATTTAGCATATCCCTTTGCTTTGCACCAAAATCGATGTACTCTTCTGCTCTTGAATTCCAAGCATCTTGAATTAAAATTACTGGTGTCTCTTAAATAGATCAGGATTATTGTAAAAATAATAATGTTATAGTTGTTAAAGACTGACTCTTTGTTTAAGGAAACTTTATGGAAGGAAATTTTCTTAGCCACTGAGTGTAAAGGATCAAGCATGCACTCTTCCTCCTATATAAAGTTGCAAATCTCAATCTTGATTATGCAGACATCAGCAGGGTAAAATTACATTGTGAATTTAAGAATGTATTTTCCTCAATAGAAAGCATCTCAGACTCCACGTTGATGGGAAGACTTAGCAAAAGTCATACATTCATTTGAAAATTTAATTTAATTTCTTTTTGAGAAAAGGAAACATTCAAAGTTTGGTGGAAATAGAAGTGAAGAGACCATGTGGCCCCTCAAGTTTCCAGCTCTCCTTTTTACAATTGTCAAAATTTGCATCACGATATGAAGAGAAATATGTTACTGTAAGACTGTCTTCACAGATGGCCTTAAAATATTGCCTCACATAAAAGCAATATATAGCTCTCAGTACCGCAGAAGCTAAATCTTCATTTCCGTCATCTATTTCTTTGAGTTTAAGAGCTTATTTTGATGAGGTCATTATAATGATTCATTTCTGGAGTTTCTGTTGTGTGTGGATTTCCTCAAGAGCCTCATAACCATGCACCATCAGGAGTGTGGTCGGCAGTAATTCAGGAGCCCCCAGTTTTCTGTGGGCAGGAACAACTTTTTCTTTTCCCACGAAGTTGAAATCTTGGAGTTTGGAGGAAGTTGTCGGGAAGGTGGGTGGCTCTTGACGATGGGCTGGAATACGTTCTGGCTGTCAGGATTCTGCAAAGCACCCTGGCGGTGCCACCGGGTGGCCCCTCTTCCTTGGAGGTCTAGGTTGTGGCAGAGAGGGCAAAGAGGCAGCAGAGCATCCCATTCCTAGAGGGCATCGGGGCTCACCAGAGAATCCAGTGTGCAGACTGGAGGCTTGGACTGACAGATAAAGTTGGGGAAGTCTGGAAAAGAAGAGCTTGAGGGACCGGGCACGGTGGCTCAATCCTGTAATCCCAGCACTTTGGGAGGCTGAGGTGGGTGGATTGCCTGAGGTCAGGAGTTTGAGACGAGCCTGGCCAACAGGGTGAAACCCCGTCTCTACCAAAAATACAAAAAATTGGCTGGGCATGGTGGCAGGCACCTGTAATCCCAGCTACTTGGGAGACTGAGGCAGGAGAATCGCTTGAACCCGGGAGGCAGAGGTTGCAGTGAGGCAAGATCGCGCCATTGCACTCAGACTTGGCAACAAAAGCAAAACTCTGTCAAAAAAAAAATACTAAAATAAAAAGCTTGTAAGTAGGGAGGAACAAATAAGGTGATCAAACTTCAAGAAATCACAAATGAGTAACAAATAGCCCCCAATACAGACCCATCTTTCTTTTCCCCTTTGTCAATTCACAATCTCCTTTTTTCTCCCTACCCTTCAAGGAGCATTTAGCAAACTTGTTTATTTCATCTCTGTTGTAAGGCAGATGTACACCGTGTCTTGAGTTCTGTTCATTCCTTCCCTTTCTCTCTTGCAGGTTTTGATTTGGTAAAATGTGAGGATCCGGGCATCCCTAACTATGGCTATAGGATCCGTGATGAAGGCCACTTTACTGACACTGTAGTTCTGTACAGTTGCAACCCGGGCTATGCCATGCATGGCAGCAACACCCTGACCTGTTTGAGTGGAGACAGGAGAGTGTGGGACAAACCGCTACCTTCGTGCATAGGTGAGTGTGGAAGCCAGTCAGACTATTGTGCAAAAGCCAGGCCTCAGGGAACTCATGCCATGTTGCTTTGACTTCCTTTATTGGAAAAGAGGAGGAATTTTATCACACCTTACAGTGTGAGTTTTTGTATCCTGAGATTTGCATGCGTCTGTGAGTGTGTGTTTTCAGCAATGAAAGACAGATTTTCTAGTATTCTTTTATGGAGACTATAGGTACAGTGTTATTATTACAATTATCACATGTGTGTCTTACTGCTTTATGCTCTCAACTTTAATTGCATGGAGGATAAGGGCTTTCCACAGAGGTTATGATTTGGAAGAAGTATTGAAATGATCAGGAGAGATAGATGATGGCGTTTCTTTTTCTCTATGTATATAATGCAGACATAATGGCTTTGGTTTTTAAAAGTAGCTAAATAGAAACGTGTGATGCCTGAAGTTGAATGTTCCCATCTCTCTGTGTCTTCTACAGCGGAATGTGGTGGTCAGATCCATGCAGCCACATCAGGACGAATATTGTCCCCCGGCTATCCAGCTCCTTATGACAACAACCTCCACTGCACCTGGATTATAGAGGCAGACCCAGGAAAGACCATTAGGTACTTGTTTTATTTTGGTTTCAGTGATTTGAGAAAAGAGATATGCCTTCTATTCTTATAGTAGAGATGGTGGTACACCAAATATCCATGGTTAAAGTTTCTGAACCAAAAAAGAAAAGGTAAAGCTGTAGCTAAATGTTACGTTGGCTCGCTGCTTACTTTGCTGTTCCCTTGAAACCATTTATTAAGTTCTATATAATAAAGACAAAATGAGAGTGTCTCAGTTAGTTTCTGCTGCATAACAAACTATCCCCCAAATTTAGTAGCTGAAAAAAATCATGACTTTATGGGTTGCCTGGGCTGTTCTGATCTAGGTGAGATTGACTGGGGATGAGTAGTCCTGGATGACCTTCCTTAAGTGTGAGAGCCTCAGCTGGGATGGTTGGGAAGGCAGGAGCCCCTCCATACAAGGCTTCTGTTCCTGCAGTAGGCTAGTCAGGATGGGAAGGTTGTAGCAGCAAGGGATGACAAACTTCCAACTTCTGCTTACATTACACTTGCTAACGTGCCCTTTGTCAAAGCAAGTCCCATGGGCTAGGCAAGACTCAAGTTATGAAGAAATAGATTCCACTGCTCTTTTAATAGGAAGAGAAGCAAAGTCATATTTTTAAAAGGCTTATGTACAGGGTGGAAGCAATGTGTATCATTTTGCAATATACCAAATTAACTTTGAGGTAGACCAAGAAAGTACTCTAAAGTAACACGTATAAAAGAAAATCATTGCAAATTTCAGAAAATGATGCGAACATTTAAACAGTGTTCTATTCCAATAGTGAGTTCTGAGTTATTACGGTGAGTTATTTAAATCAACAAGAATTAATATTTTAAAGTAAGCTCTTGGTGATCTAGTCTGTGATCTAGTCCGAAATCTGTCTCCGAAACCATAGCACATAAGGCAAAAGGTAATTTTAAAATAAGTTTTATGTTTAGTTCTTGTTTAAAATGAAGAGGACACACAGTCCTAAGCAATACTTTTTAAAATATATTTTTCCTTCAATTAACCTTTCTATTTCATTGTTGTTGTTATGAATTCTCTGTACAAAATTTGCTTTTGAAAAAACTCTGACCTCCAATAACCTTAATCTGCATGTCCCAGGTCTCTACACTCCTTCGTCATGCTATTGTACCCACCAAAGAGTAAATGAATTGGCCTGGCTGCTTCAGTTCCTCCTTCACATATGTGAAGCTGAAAAACAGTAACAGGTCAAAGTCAGGCTGGGCACAGTGACTCATGCCTGTAATCCTAACACTTTGGGAGGCCGAGGCGGGTGGATCACTTAAGGTCAGTAGTTCGAGACCAGCCTGGCCAACATGGCGAAACTCCATCACCACCAAAAATACAAAAAGTATCTGGTCATGGTGGCACACACCTGTAATTCCAGCTAGTCAGGAGACTGAGGCAGGAGATGTGGAAGGATGAAAAATATTCATAAACAAATGATTTTTGTCTTTATTCACAAAAGCCACCCTATCAAGCTTAGTAATGTATATTACATAGATATCATAGACTTCTTTCACTGCAACTGTATAACTTAACAGAAATAAAATGGGATGAAGTGGAGTGAGAGAAATGCATATTCTGTTACATGATGCTGTTTCTGCACATCTGACATCTGAGGCCTTTGAAATTCATGTGTCTCACTATTTAGTCACATTAACAACTTGGGAGTGAGTTGAATTGATGTGGCACAAACTATTACCACTTATAGACCCTATGTAAAAAAGATTCTCACTACATAAAAGGAGCAAGAAGAAAAATTAAAACATATCTAGAATGCAAACATCTTAGGATGGTGTTTCTGCTGCTATGATAGAATATTACAAACTAGGGGGCCGGGTGTGGTGGTTCATTCCTGTAATCCCGGCACTTTGGGAGGCCAAGGCAGGGGTGAGTCGCAAGGTCAGGAGATGGAGACCATCCTGGCTAACACGGTGGAACCCTGTCTCTACTAAAAATACAAAAAATCAGCCAGGCATGGTGGCAGGTGCCTGTAGTCCCAGCTACTCGGGAGGCTGAGGCAGGAAAATAGTGTGAACCTGGGGGGCGGAGCTTGCCATGAGCCGAGCTCATACCGCTGCACTCTAGCCTAGGGGACAGAGCGAGACTCCATCTCAAAAAAGAAAAAAGAAAAACAGAATACTACAGACTTACAGACTGGGTAATTTATAAAGAAATAAAGAACAGAAGTTTCTTTTCCTAACAATTCTGGAGTTCTGGAGGCTGGGAAGTCTAAGGGCATGACATTGGCATGTGATGAATCCACATGGTGAGAGCATCACATAGCCAGGAAGTACACAAGAGACAGAGAGGAAATGGGGCCAAGCTTAATTTTTTTTTCAGGAGCTCACTCCCACTGTAGCTAACTCACTCCCATGATAACAGCATTAATCCCTTCATGAGGGCCCAGTTCTTTTGACCTAATCACCTCCTAAAGGCTCCCACTTTCAATATGGCTACAATGGCAATTAAATTTCAGCATGAGTTTTGGTGGAGACAGGAAAACCACAGCACATACTATTTTATAATAACTCATTTTAAAATTAGTGTGTGCCCTTAAGATAAATAATTTGATGATTATTGATCTGTTGAACACTAAGGTATATCTGAGTAACAGAATTTAGTATTTCATATTCCTCATGAAAATCAATAAAGGTATGTTTCTGTGGAAATAAATAGTCCAGGCATAGTGGCTTACACCTCTCATCCCAGCACTTTGGGAGGATGAAGCAAGAGGACGTCTTGAGCCCAGCTGGTCAAGGCTGCAGTAAGCTGTGATCACACCACTGCAGTCTTAACTAAATAAATTAATTAAATTAAATATTAGTCCTTAACTTGGAATTCACAAATACTAGATTTGAGAAATGTAAAAACCACTCCACTGGCTTTGATTTTGAAAAGTTGTAGAAATCATCTATGATAATGGAGTGACTTTATATAAAAATAATTTGTCTTCTTTTAGAATTTCACATTTTTGTTTTTCTCACAATTTCCTTTGTGCTTTAATTTACTGGAATTAGAGTGAGCACCGTCTTTCTCTAAATGCAAACCAAGTGATGGATTCACTCTTTGCAGGTGAATCTAATAATTTGTTAACATTTTAATAAAAGAAAAGAGAAAATAGGCCGGGTGTGGTGGCTCATGCCTGTAATTCTAGCCCTTTGGGAGGCCAAGGTGGGCGGATCACAAGGTCAGGAGATCGAGACCATCCTGGCTAACACGGTGAAAGCCAGTCTCTACTAAAAAATACAAAAAATTAGCCGGGCGTGGTGGTGGGCACCTGTAGTCCCAGCTACTCAGGAGGCTGAGTCAGGAGAATGGCAGGAACCCAGGAGGTGGAGCTTGCAGTCAGCCGAGATCATGCCACTGCACTCCATCCTGGGCAACAGAGCAAGACTCTGTCTCAAGTAATAATAATAAAAATAAAAAAGAGAAAATAAATGAATTTTAAAAGATTTGAATTAATAAAAAATGTCCAGTTTTTATAGCATGAACTGACTTTGAAAAATTTTCTTCTTATACATATTTTTCAATATGAGGGTATACACTATCAAATTTAGAAGTACATCTATTAAATTTAAAGCATAAATTTCTTCCCAACAAGCAAGTTAAGAAGGTGGCATCAAATATTTATCATGGATTTCCTCAACTGACATTCAACTTAATCCCAAAATGTTTTCAATGATTGAACCACTCTTCATTAAGAATATAAATGCAATGTTTAGTATGGCGATCTGGAGAAACCATAATTAAAAGTACATAATATACTAAAATCATATATTATGTACTTAAAATTGTACTAATACTCAGAAAAATGGTGTCTGGTCTTAACCTTGATATTAGCTGGCATGGTTTCTAAGTCTTAATTTTTTCAATGGTAATATAGTCTATATTACCTCCAATGTTAACTTGAAAATGTGGAATACATCAGTCTATACATACGAACACGGGGATTAATTTAGCTATTTAAAATGTCTTAATATAAATATAATCATGACTATGCATTTATACTTTGATATCTTAATGTAAATATTTTTCACTCTCAAGGAATGAATAAACAGCAGGAAAATATGAAAAGGCTGGTTTCAATACTTTAGGCCAATTATTGCAGGGCTACATTGATTTCATTGAGGCCCAGAGCAATTTCTGCTTATATAGTGCTATTCTTCTTTGTTTGAGGTAATAGAATGCCCCAAAATAGTTATTATTATGGGGCTGGGGCTGGAAGAATTTGTAATTTTTAACATATATGCTATAAAGCAGTTACCTGAGCCAAATTTAATTAAAAGTCTAATCACAAGACATTGTAGAAAATTTAGCCCCATTGAAAGTTATATGGTAACATTTCTCTAAGAGATCCAGCATATTTCACTGCTGGGCACAGCCATGCTTTATATAACAGAAGTAACAGCATTATAAACTTCTTCAGCTAGCAACATTAAAAGCGATGTTTTACATAATCATGTGTGTACATTGTTCCTAAGTTTTAATTGCTTTTCTGCCAGTGTAATTGTCTGGAAAGCTCACTTTGAATGTATTTCTGTTCCTAATTGTTAGCAGGAAATTGCATTTGGTAGTATAGTTGAAGGGAATTATTTTTAATAAGCTCACACAGTATGAAAAACATTGGAGGCCTATCAAAAATGTATCAACGTTGTCAAAAGCATTCCTGTGCAGACTTTTAGAAAACATAATATGTGGTTTGACGACCCTGGTGTTCTGCTGGCTGTCCTGCCCTGGATTTTCTTTCTGGCAGCATCAGGTTGTAGAGAGATTAGAGTGAAACCTGCATTGGAGATCTAGGAATATTAATCTACTTCTGATCAATCTTCCAGATCCCAGTAGGAAATATACCAACAGGAAAACTACACATTTATCCCCAGTCTCCATGTCCAGCCTCTGCATATAGACCATGGGTGGGAGAATTTTCCTGACATGACAGACAGGTATGGGGCCAGTCAAGAATAAAAGCATCTCCAATTTCTCCATTCCTGTCAAGATCACTATAGACCTTTCCCTTATTTTTCACAGATAATGCAAAAAAAATAACAAGTTAAGTGAATTTCAGCCATGAAATAAAAGAGTTGTAGAAGTCTACAGTTTTCCCCTATGCCTATGGCTGCTACTCCAGACCCCCTTAACCTGGGGTTCTGGGAGCAGTTGCTGGGTATGGATCACCTCACCAGACATTTAGGAGAGCCTGAATCAGAGGGAAGAAACCTGCAGCCCCCCTCACTTTGCAAAGTTCTGACACATATTTTCAGTTGCCACAGATCAGTTCAATAACACCAGCTCCCAACCATACCACTCACATTTCAGCTGCCATGGTAAATAAACTGCGAGAAAATGCATGAAGGACAAATTCTGAGCTCTTCAGTTCCCAGATCACTATACGGTTAGCAAGGCACATCACCATCACTGGTGACAGATCCCATCTCCTCTTTCAACATCTGCTGGTGACTGCTCACAAGGTGCCTGCTATTCAGTGCATGCACAGACAGCAAAGAGGGTAGTTGTATTGTCTTCTTTGCGCCCAGTGATCAGTGCACTTGCTGTCTTACAAAATGGGATTTTCCACAGAAGGAATTGCCCAGAAAAGATAAGACATGCAGGGAAGAAATGAGAAGTGATACCATGGGAAGTGAAACTCAGATCACACATAAATAGGATTACAGGAGAAATAGCTGAGGTAGGAATATTGCCACTGCTGTGGGGAGAGACCTTAGATAGGCAGCCAGAGAAACTCAGCCAAGGCGGACGTAGGAGTGTAAGGGAGATGCTGTGATGAGAATGATGGAGATGTCCCAGAAGAAGTGACTCCAGGAAAAAACATTAAAGAAACTTCTAGAGATATTTCAGGATCCAAAAAGCACAAAAGATAAAATGGTGGAAGCTGATCCAACCTTCCCTGACATCTCTCCTCAGAGCTCATCATGTGTTCCCAACTCCTCACATGTCATCATTATTTCATCATGACTGTCATCATTCCCTACTTGTGTTATTGCCTCCCTCCAAGGGGCGGGAGACTTTAGTCTTCAGTGTTATTTTCTACTGTTGCTTATTTCTCCTCCCTCAATATCCAATAACTTCCCACCTAAAACAGCGAAGATAGGACTGTATATCTCATAGAATTCTTTTGATAAATTATATGAAATTTCTTTAGATGAGGCACTGAAAAAAAAATGCATGGAATCTGAAACCAAAGCCCTGTCATTTCTCCATCTCTGTTTCCTTTCTTCTTATCCACCATTACTAATTCCCATGACTTTCCTGTGACTTTAGTCTTCTCTCACTTGACCTTCCCAAATCCATCCTTTACTGTCTCCAATCTCTCAAATACCCCCACTGTATATTGACAAGCACCAGCTTCTTACCCAGAACCATCACACTCTCTCGAATTTGGCTTACTGTGGCTTTCCAGGTATATCTTTGGCTGCTCATGGATACTTTACACTTCAGGACAAAGAAACCTTGATTGATCTCTGACCACAGCCTGTGCTACTGAGGTGCTCTCTTTACACACACGCTCTTGAGTTTCTCCTCATTGACTCACCTCCAGTTTCTTCCCATCTCTTAGGGCCCAATTAAAATGTCAACCTCAAAAATTCATTTTTATTACCCCATCCCGAAATACTCTGTGTTCTTCCCTGATATCATTTCTCTCCATCAGTTACCTTCCTTCTGTACTAATAATCTCTGTTAATATCATATCCACATGTCAACACCTCCAGGGTAAGTTTCACAGCTCCCACACTCCTGTGATCTTCATTTTTCATTTAGACCACATCTGAAACCTCCCAAACACTCCTCCTTGCCCACTACCTGGCTTCTTCACTGGGCAGAGCCTCCTAACTCACCAGGCATCTTCACTAACTGCCCTGCAAGGGCAGCCTTGCACCCACAGCTCCTACTCCAAGCAATATGGTTTGTTTTCTTTATTTTAAAAATTTATGTTTATGTCTATAAAACTAATGTCTATATAGAGATTTTGAAAAAAATTTTTTTTAAATGTGAAGACATCATGTGTTATTCCCCTATAGACATCAATGTTAACATGTTGGGAAACGTCTTATATGTATCAATGTATATTCTGTGGTGTGGACATGTATCGTTAAACATTGTCTCGCGTGTTGGTTGTTTATACCATTTATTATTATTATTATTATTATTATTATTATTATTATTATTATTTTAGACAGAGTCTCACTCTGTTGTCCAGGCTGGAGTGCGGTGACGCAATCTGGGCTCACTGCAACCTCAACCTCCTGGGTTCAAGCAATTCTCCTGCCTCAACCTCCTGAATAGCTGGGATTCCATGCATGTGCCACCATACCCAGCTAATTTTTTTGTATTTTTAGTAGACACAGGGTTTCGCCATGTTGGTCAGGCTAGTCTCGAACTCCTGACCACCTCGGCCTCCCAAAGTGCTGGGATTAGAGGTGTGAGCCACTGCGCCCAGCCATTTCTAATTTTTCATGTTTTGCATAATGATGTAACGAGTAGTCTTGTAAGTAAATCTTGGCTTATATTTATACAATTCCTTAGAATAAATGCCTAGGAAATTTGTCTGCTGGGTCAAAGGGTGTGAACATCCTCATGTGTACAAGTCTTTCTATAAAGCAGAGCTAGTCATTTCACTTGCCTGAGCTTGCTATAAAAAGAAAAACTATTTTGTCCGCTCATTATGTGCAGGATAAGCTCTTTGATGTAATTTATGGTTATTTATTTTTCTTTATTTTGAAATAATAAAGTACTGCAGATAAAAACAAAACACCCTACATGTAGTTTTCTGTAATCTTAGACACCAAAGAAAACTACCCTTGAAAAGGTGATAGAGCTTTTTAAAATTGTTTCTATGCAAATACAAACAAACAAAATTTGATTTGTTCATTTATCTTTTTATTTAATTATTTTTTACGCCATGTTATTCTGAACATTTATTTTGAGTTAATAAACATGGTCAAATGTTTACATCCAAATTTGTAATTCTGCCTCATCCTATTTAGTTATGGGATGGTATTCCATTGCCTGAATGTGCCATAATTTATTTAAACTACACCCTTTTGGAATATTCAGGTTGCTTTTAATTTTTTCACCGTTATAAGTAATGCTACCATACTCCCTGCGTGTCACCTCCAGGGCACTTTTCATGATGAATTTCTAGAGCTGCGCTTGCTATGTTTGCACATTTGAATTTTTATAGCCATTACCAAATTGCCTCTAAAAGGAGTAGATATACCACCAGCAGTACATGGAAATGGGGTGTCTCCACATTCTCTCTGAAATGAGACAAAGGCTTTTTAACAATCTGGCCAGAAAAAAAAAATTCTGCATAACATGTTATTGGTTATATTTGTTTATACCTTTCCTATGTTGACTTTTTTGACATGTGAATACATTTGGTTAGTGACTTCCTCTTCTCTCTGCACTTCACCTCCTACCTGCATTTCCAGTTCTCTCCTTTCCCTGGATTCCTTTCCTGCTTGCTCTTGGCTGGACAAGAGCCTTCCCAGACTCCGTGGAGGCAGAATTAGACCCATGTCCTCTGCATGGTGGCGTGCTTTTCTTGTATCTGCCAGACCTTGGGACACTGTGCATTGCAGGGTGTGTACTTTTCCTCATGTGCCTGTATCTGATATCACAGAGTTCCTTAGCGATGATACCACATTTCATTTTTTTTTTTTTTTTTGAGACAAAGTCTTGCTCTTGTCCCCCAGGCTGGAGTGCAATGGCGCGATCTCAGCTCACTGCAACCTCCACCTCACAGGTTCAGGCGATTCTCCTGCCTCAGTCGCCCAAGTAGCTGGGATTACAGGTGCCTGCCACCATGCCCAGCTAATTTTTGTATTTTTAGTAGAGACGGGGTTTCACCATATTGGCCAGGCTGGTCTCGAACTCCTGACCTCAGGTGATCTACCCGCCTCGGCCTCCCAAAATACTGGGATTACAGGCGTGAGCCACTGTGCCTGTCCTCACTCCATTTTTTAACTTCCTTTACCTAGTGGAATAGTGTCTGGCATTTTGACTTTCAACAATTTTACATTTGAATAAAAAATGACTGATACTTATCTACGTTTAAATTTTGTTGTATCATATTTTTTGTTGGAGTCACAAGACATTTTCCAAGATGGCAAAACTCCATGGTACCAGGGTGCATATTTGTTTGTCTGTGTAAGCTTCTCATTAGCATATAACATAAAAACTGCACAAATTATGGCCGGGTGTGGTGGCTCAAGCCTGTAATCCCAGCACTTTGGGAGGCCGAGACGGGCGGATCACGAGGTCAGGAGATCGAGACCATCCTGGCTAACACAGTGA
>NW_012109252.1:539892-540781 GCF_000951045.1 Mandrillus leucophaeus
TTGGCTGGATATGAAATTCTTGGTTGAAAATTCTTTTCTTTAAGAATGTTGAATATTGGCCCCCACTCTCTTCTGGCTTGTAGAGTTTCTGCCGAGAGATCTGCTGTTAGTCTGGTGGGCTTCTCTTTGTGGGTAACCCGACCTTTCTCTCTGACTGCCCTTAACATTTTTTCCTTCATTTCAACTTTGGTGAATCTGATCTGAAAATTATGTGTCTTGGAGTTGCTCTTCTTGAGGAGTATCTTTGTGGCGTTCTCTGTATTTCCTGAATTTGAATGTTGACCTGTCTTGCTAGGTTGGGGAAGTTCTCCTGAATAATATCCTGCAGAGTGTTTTCCAACTTGGTTCCATTCTCCCCGTCACTTTCAGGCACACCAATCAGACGTAGATTTGGTCTTTTCACATAGTCCCATATGTCTTCGAGGCTTTGTTCATTTCTTTTTATTCTTTTTTCTCTAAACTTATCTTCTTGCTTCATTCCATTCATTTGATCTTCAATCACTGATACCCTTTCTTCCAGTTGATCAAGTTGGTTACTGAAGTTTGTGCATTTTCCATGTAGTTCTCGTGTTACAGTTTTCATCTCTATCAGTTCGTTTATGGACTTCTTTGCATTGGTTATTCTAGTTAGTCATTCATCAAATATTTTTTCAAGGTTTTTAGTTTCTTTGCGCTGGGTTTGTAATTCCTCCTTTAGCTCGGAGAAGTTTGATTGTCTGAGGTCTTCTTCTCTCAACTCGTCAAAGTCATTCTCCATGCAGCTTTGTTCTGTTGCTGGCAAGGAGCTGCATTCCTTTGGAGCGGGAAAGGCACTCTGATTTTTTGAATTTCAAGCTTTTCTGCACTGCTTTTTCCCCATCTTTGTGGTTTTATCTACCTTTGGTCTTTG
>NW_012109252.1:540831-542140 GCF_000951045.1 Mandrillus leucophaeus
AAAAAAAAAAAAACTGCACAAATTAGAAGTGCAGCTTGTTCTCAAAAGAAACACCCCCATGTAACTAGAACTCAGATAAAGAAAGGGAATATTACGTGGACCAGGATAGACCTTTGAGCTCTATTCAAATTCTCTCTTCTCCAAGACAATTACTATTCAGACTTCAGAAGAGTTTTGCTGAATTTGAATTTTATGTAAAAGAGAATTGTCAGGCACGATGGCTCACGCCTGTAATCCTAGCACTTTGGGAGGCTGAGGCGGGCAGATTACCTGAGGTCAGGAGTTCAAGACCAGCCTGACCAACACGGTGAAACTCTGTCTCTATTAAAAATACAAAAATTAGCCAGTTGTGTTGGTACATGCCTGTAATCCCAGCTACTTGGGAGGCTGAGGCAGGAGAATTGCTTGAGGCTGGGAGGCAGAGGTTGCAGTGAGCTGATCTTACTCCATTGCACTCCAGCCTGGCCAACAGATTAAGACTCTGACTTAAAAAAAGAGAGAGAGAGAGAGAGAATTGTACAGTATGATTCATTTTGTATCTGCTTGATTTCCTCAACCTTCACACCTATTGATACCATTAGATATTTCATGGTATAATTTATTTGTTATAATTTATTTATCCATTCTGGGTGCTGATGGACATTTGGATTGGAGTTAATGCAAACTGTGCTGCTTTGAATATGGTTTGACATGTTACCTGGTGAATGTATGTATGCTTTTTCCATGAGTATATACTGAGGCTGAGAATTGCTGAGTAATAGTGAATCCTACCTTCAGCAGTATTAGGTGCTATCAGTTTTCCAAAGTGGTTATACTTATCCTCACTCCCTGAAAGGGTGTATATGAGAGAATTTCAGGAACTTCACCTTCTAAACAACAATGGGATGGATTGTTTTTTTCATTTTAGCCATTCTACTGGGTGTGTGAAAGGTTTTTATTTGCATTTCCCTGATGATTGATCAAGGAAAACACTTTTTTATGTTTACTGACCTTTTGAATATCCTCTTATTAATTTTGCCAGTTGAAGTCTTTTGCCCATTTTTTTATATTGAAATTATTTCTTTTGATAAGCACAGATGTTTAATTCCAATGAGTCATAATAATTTTTACTCGTTTTTTTCTTTATGGATAGCAAATTTTTTTTTTCTTTTTTATTACACTTTAAGTTCTAGGGTACATGTGCACAACGTGCAGGTTTGTTACATATGTATACATGTGCCGTGTTGGTGTGCTGCACCCGTTAACTCATCATTTACATTAGGTATATCTCCTAATGCTATCCCTCCCCCCGCCCCTCACTGCACAACAG
>NW_012109252.1:546027-546713 GCF_000951045.1 Mandrillus leucophaeus
ATGTGGTGCTGAGGAGAATGTATGTTCTGTTGATTTGGGATGGAGAGTTCTATAGATGTCTATTAGGTCTGCTTAGTGCAGAGTTGAGTTCAATTCCTGGATATCATTGTTAACTTTCTGTCTCGTTGATCTGTCTAATGTAGACAGTGGGGTGTTGAAGTCTCCCATTATTATTATGTGGGAGTCTAAGTCTCTTTGTAAGTCTCTAACGACTTGCTTCATGAATCTAGGTGCTCCTGTATTGAGTGCATATATATTTAGGATAGTCAGCTCTTTTTGTTGAATTGATCCCTTTACCATTATGTAATGGCCTTCTTTGTCTCTTTTGATCTTTGTTGGTTTAAAGTCTGTTTTATCAGAGACTAGGATTGCAACCCCTGCCTTTTTTTGTTTTCCATTTGCTTGGTAGATCTTCCTCCATCCCTTTATTTTGAGCCTATGTGTGTCTCTGCATGTGAGATGGGTCTCCTGGATACAGCAAATTGATGGGTCTTGACTCTTTATCCAATTTGCCAGCCTGTGTATTTTAATTGGAGCATTTAGCCCATTTACGTTTAAGGTTAGTTGATACAGTTTCTTCCTAGCATCGATGGTCTTTACATTTTGGCACATTTTTGCAATGGCTGGTACCGGTTGTTCCTTTACATGTTTAGTGCTTCCTTCAGGAGCTCTTGTAGGGCAGGCCT
>NW_012109252.1:548657-549180 GCF_000951045.1 Mandrillus leucophaeus
AGAGTTTTTAGCATGAAGGGCTGTTGAATTTTGTCAAAGGCCTTTTCTGCATCTATTGAAATAATCATGTGGTTTTTGTCTTTGGTTCTGTTTATGTGCTGGATTACATTTATTGATTTGTGTATGTTTAACCAGCCTTGCATCCCAGGGATGAAGCCCACTTGATCATGGTGGATAAGCTTTTTTATGTGCTGCTGAATTCAGTTTGTCAATGTTTTATTGAGGATTTTTGCATCGATGTTCAACAGGAATATTGGACTAAAATTCTCTTTTTTTGCTGTGTCTCTGCCAGGCTTTGGTATCAGGATGATGCTGGCCTCATCAAATGAGTTAGGGAGGATTCCCTCTTTTTCTATTGACTGGAATAGTTTCAGAATGAATGGTACCAGCTCCTCCTTGTACCTCTGGTAGAATTTGGCTGTGAATCCGTCTGATCCTGGACTTTTTTTGGTTGGTAGGCTATTAATTATTGCCTCAATTTCAGAGCCTGTTATTGGTCTATTCAGGGATTCAACTTCTTCCT
>NW_012109252.1:556981-574138 GCF_000951045.1 Mandrillus leucophaeus
GGGTTTTGGTGTGGATGTCCTTTCTGTTTGTTAGTTTTCCTTCTAACAGTCAGGACCCTCAGCTGCAGGTCTGTTGGAGTTTGCTCGAGGTCCACTCCAGACACTGTTTGCCCGGGTATCAGCAGCAGAGGCTGCAGAAGAGTCAATATTGCTGAACAGCAAATGTTGCTGCCTGATTGTTCCTCTGGAAGCTTCATCTCAGAGGTGTACCCAGCTGTGTGAGGTGTGAGGTGTCATTCTGCCCCTAGTGGGGGATGTCTCCCAGTTAGGCTACTTGGGGGTCAGGGACTCACTTGAGCAGACAATCTGTCGACTCTCAGATCTCAGCCTCCGTGCTGGGAGAATCACTACTCTCTTAAAAGCTGTCAGACGGGCATTTACATCTGCAAAGGTTTCTGCTGCCTTTTGTTTAGCTATGCCCTGTCCGCAGACATGGAGTCTACAGAGGCAGGCAAGCCTCCTTGAGCTGCAGTGGGCTCCACCCAGTCCGAGCTTCCCAGCAGCTTTGTTTACCTACTTAAGCCTCAGCAATGGCGGGCACCCCTCCCCAAGCCTCACTGCTGCCTTGCAGTTAGATCTCAGACTGCTGTGCTAGCAATGAGGAAGGCCCCATGGGCGTGGGACTCTCTGAGCCAGGCACGGGATATAATCTTCTGGTGTGCCATTTGCTAAGACCCTTGGAAAAGCGCAGTATTAGGGTGGGAGTGACCCAATTTTCCAGGTGTTGTGTGTCACGGTTTCCCTTGGCTAGAAAAGGGAATTCGCTTACCCCTTGTGCTTCCCGGGTGAGGTGATGCCCCGCCCTGCTTCGGCTCTCGCACCTTGGGCTGCACCCACTGTCCTGCCCCCGCTGTCCGACACACCTCGGTGAGATGAACCTGGTACCTCAGTTGGAAATGCAGAAATCACCCGTCTTCTGTGTCGCTCACACTGGGAGCTGGAGGCTGGGGCTGTTCCTAGTCAGCCATCTTCGCGCCTAACCACAGATTTTTAAACTATGTTTAAATGTACACGATGCCATAAACTTTGTTAAGGTTGGCTTCAGTGATTTTGTGTCCAGGTTGCTAGATCCTCCCTGCCCAAAGCTATACAAATATTATCTTAGGTTTTCTTCTAGAAAACTTAATTTACCTTTCACATTCACATCTGTATTCCATTGGGGATAAATTTTTGTGTATGGTATGGAGAGTGAAGTGTCACAGATTTTTGTCCATCGTTAAGTTCAGTTGACAATTTGTTGAAAAGTGATTTATTTCTTTATTGCACTACAGCACAAACTTAGTAATTAACTAGAAAACTAGATCTGTATAGATCTGTTTCCAAACTGTATTCCATTCCACTGATCTATTTGCCTATACAAAGCCTAACTAAATTCCTGATTTACTTTATAATACATCTTGATACCCAGTATGATAATCAAGCTTTGTTCTTCTTTATATAGATCACTGCAACTATTCTTGGCCCTCTGCACTTCCACATGAAGTTCAGAAACACTTGTAACTTTTTACAAAAGAAATGCCTGGATTTTTATTGATGTCCCATGACATCAATAGATCATTTTGGGGAAAACTGGCATCTTTTGCAGTAGTGAACTTTCTGGTCCTTGATGTTATATACTTCTCCATTTATTTAGGTTTTGTATGATTCGTCTCAATGATGTTTTGCAGTTTTCTGGGTGAAAGACTTGGACATTTTTTATTAGAATTATTTCCAGCTCTAGGATGCTTTCTGCTTAATGGCAAACGTATGTGACCAGGTAATTCAGAATCCATAGTCCTCTTCTCTTCTCTACCTAAGACCTTCGAAGATTTCATCCAGTCCCATAGTTTATAAACCATTTCTTTGTTGAAGACATACATGTTTATTTTCTCCACTCTGACTTCTCGCTGAAACTCCAGACTCACATGAATAGCTACCTACATACCCGTCCATCTATATCTAGTTGACAACTTAAACTCAACAGGTGCAAGACAGGATCTCTGATTTTCCCCATCCCATAAACATTGCACCGTTTCTCAGTTCACTGAATGACAACTCCACTTTTCTGGTTTCTTGGGAACAAACTTACAGGGTCGGCACATGCTCGCCTCAGGCACACCTCTTCCAAGCCTGTTTTCTGTCCCTTCAAAATGTATCCAGGACCTGACCAGTGCCTCGCTACCTCCACGTTCAGCTCATCTCAGCACATACGCAACTTTCTCGGATTTACTCAGAACATTGACAGAGTGTAATTTTCCCTCCATGGCTTGTTGTCAACAGAGCTAGCAGGAACAGTTCTTTAAATTGTTGGTGAAGACTCACTAATCATCCTGCATTGGTATATCATCCTTAAAACAGCCTACAAAGCCCTCTATGCATAGGCACCTCTCTTCGCACCATCCAATTCACAACCCCCATTCTTCTCTGCTCTCAGGTCTTCCTTCCCAGTCCCCGTTTCTCTGCTCTGGCTGCACTGGCTCCTGGGTGTTCTCAAATGCTGATGGTAAGCCCCTTATGTGGGGCTTTTGCTTGGCTGAATTCTTACCAGGATAAGACAAACACCCTTAACTCCTTCAAGGCTCCACTCAACTCTCCCTCCACCAAGATGGCTTAACCTAACCACCCTATTTAATACTTCGCCTTCTCGTTCCTCCCCTAAGAATAAGTACTCCCAGTGATTCTTTTTCTGCTCTGCTTTTTTAGTTCTTCAATTGCATTTACCACCTACTAACATTCCATATTCTTCACTCATTTATTATGGATGCTGTAGTTTGCCTGTCCCTTCCCTGTACAACACGAACTGCATGAAGGCAGGACTCAACTTGGCAGATGTACACAAAGTTCCTCGAAGTGCACTCAGTACACTCTTGGTGCTCAGTAAATGTTGAATTATTGAACAAAACCAAAAAGGGAATGTCTTATAGATGCAAAATGATGATCAACTTTATGAGTGATCAGGGAAACTAATTGAAACAAGACACCATTCCACAACCATCAGATTTTCTATATGTACAACTCTTAGTCTGATGGTAATCAGGTATTGCTAAAGATATAATAAAACAAGGGCATTCATACACTACCCTGGACCAAAGCAGTTAGAATCCCAAAGGAGAGCGAGTTAGCAAATCTGTTTTATCATGCCAGCCTAGAAAGATCCTTGGATCAGTACAGTGAAATATCCAGTGCGATACCGTTTGTCAAAATTAGAAAGTAGAAACAAACTACCCTTTAGTCAGGAACTAGGAAAATAAAGCATTTACAGTTTTAAAGTAAATTAACAAAATTCTACATTTTTTTAGCATAACAGTCTCTCCCATAATACTCAGTATAAAAGCAAATTGAGGCCAGGAGCAGTGGCTCACGCCTGTAATCCTAGCACTTTGGGAGGCCGAGGTGGGTGGATCACGAGGTAAGGAGATCGAGACCATACTGGCTAACACGGTGAAACCCCGTCTGTACTAAAAATACAAAATTTAGCTGGGCCTGGTGGCGGGCACCTGTACTCCCAGCTACTCGGGAGACTGAGGCAGGAGAATGGTGTGAACCTGGGAGGCAGAGCTTGCAATGAGTAGAGATCACACCACTGCACTCCAGCCTGGGCAACAGAGCGAGACTCTGTCTCAAAAAACATAAATAAAATAATAAATAAATAAAATAAAAGCAAATTGAAAGTGACACAAGCACACACGTGTCAAGTGATATTTAATATGTAACTACTCTTAGTAGTACTATTTTTTTTAGGGATATGAATACACACACACATGAAACTTTTAAAAATATAAATGGGAATATTACATTACAACTTTAGAGTGTGTGATAAGAGAAAGAACCAATGATTTGGTGGAGTGGAGGCTAAAAATGGTTGCATATATAAGATTTTGTTTTATGAAAAGTTCTGGGCTGGGTGTGGTGGCTCATGCCTGTAATCCCAGCACTTTGGGAGGCCAAGGCGGGTGGATCACCTGAGGTCAGGAGTTCAAGACCAGCCTGGTCCACATGGTGAAACCCCATCTCTAAATACAGATAACAATAATAATAACTGGATGTAACAGCTCACAACTGTAATTCCAGCTACTTGGGAGGCTAAGGCACGAGAATCACTTGAACCCAGGAGGTGGAAGTTGCAGTGAGCCAAGATCATGTCACTACACTCTAGCCTGGGAGAGGGAGCGAGATTCCAGCTCAAAAAAGAAAATTTAAAAGTTCTGAGGCAAATAGGGCAAAATGTTAACACTGGTGGCAGTAGGAAAATAAAGGTCTACTATCTGCTGTACTTTCCTCTATATTTAATGATTTATCTTGACTATTTTAAAAATACACCACACATTCCATGCCTTACACAAGGTGACATAAGTGTTTTCTTTAAATGTGTAATATGTGCAAAACAAAGTAGTTGAGACTCGCGGGTAGCGTTTTTCTTTGCGTCCACTGTGAGTTTACCTCCCTTGCAATCGGTGTGCAATATGCAGGAAATAGAAAACTGTAAATCAGACCCATTCAGGGCCTGCTAATTTTTGCTGGTGTTTTAGCTAAACCTTTTTTGATTCAACGGCCGTAAATAGGACTACATAGATCCTGCTGCCTCTGAACGTGAGTCCCTCCGGCAGAGATTTTTCAGTCACTCTGAAAAATACCTGGAAGTAAATAGAAGTATGGTAAAATTTTATGAATAAGGGAGTTTGTATTACCCATTTTTGCCTTTGTGTTGGTATTTTAAATAATGAGGTTTTGAAATAGAATTTTTAGCAACAAGTACACCACCAGAGCAGACCATTCAGATACAGGTAGAAAATGTCCTTCTGGTGTCAGCTTTTTTCTCTGGTGTGGCTGCTGCCACCTAGCGGGGCATTGCGTGAACAACACTGACTGCGCCAAAGCTGCCTTAGATCTGCTTCAAATACACCTGTCAATGCCAAACTTATACTTGGTCTGTGTGCCGTAGAAAGCTTACATTATAAATATAGATCTGGAAGTCTCTAAAGGAATCCTTTTATCCTAAAACGGATAGCTCAGCATCTAGCTCACCTATCTCTCTGCATCCATGACAGACTGAGGTCCTGTGTGCTTTATCCCAGTCTGCACTCCTGAATTAACTTCGGTGAGCCTCATTTTCCTCCTCCTTCGTTGTCAGACAACACCGAGGCACATTTTGGTGGGGGTTTTGTGAAAGCGAAGTGAACTCGCTTACGTTACAGCTTTGGGGTGAGGACACGTTGGATGCACGGGAAGTAGCGCTACTGTGTTCTGTCTTGCAGCCTCCATTTCATTGTTTTCGACACGGAGATGGCTCATGACATCCTCAAGGTCTGGGACGGGCCGGTGGACAGCGACATCCTGCTGAAGGAGTGGAGTGGCTCTGCCCTTCCCGAGGACATCCACAGCACCTTCAACTCACTCACCCTGCAGTTCGACAGCGACTTCTTCATCAGCAAGTCTGGCTTCTCCATCCAGTTCTCAAGTAGGTGGCACAGCTTGCTTTGTCTTTACCTTGATATCAGAGTCTTGCCATGAACACAGAACGCCCTTCATTTGTATTCTCCAGCGTCTCCTTACGCAGATGCAATGTGTTGAGCCTGATTTGAAGTTAGGAAAACGCAGGTTGCAGAGAAGAGTTCTCTTCCCCCATTGCTGGGTTCATGGCTGAGGCCACAATAACAGAAGCCAGGTTAACAAGAGAAATGCATAACCAAACTTATTTGATGTGCATTTTGCATGACACTGGAACCTTCAGAAACGAAGACCCAAAGAAAGAGAGAAAATTGTGTGTTTTAATGGACAGTCGTGCAGAAGTATGATTAGAGGATGAAAAGATAGGATTTCGTGGTGATAAACTGGGAGGAACTTAACAAGGCTGCTTTTCTCCGCTTCTTCCCTGTGTGTCTATGTCTTCATTCCTGTCCTCTGCATCCTAGGCGTGCCCTTCTGGAATGAAGGTTTCATGACCTGCTTCCGAGGAAGGCCAGATAATTATTCTATGGTCTGCTTCAGGGCAGAAGGGCAAGCGGAGGCTGGAGTGGCTTTGCTGCTTCTGTAGTTTCCTCAAAACTGCATACTTTGGAGTAGTGTGTTCTGAACACTGTCAATATCAAAGGAACAATTTGTTTTAGGGAAATCTGTTCATTATAAGGTCAGGACAGGCAATGGACCTACTTAGTTATATGAAAAAAAAATGTATAACTTTAAAGGTTTCAATTAGTCAGTAAATGTCTAGACTTGGATACAAGACAGATGTGGGTCTCTACATAAATGTAAAGCCTGTCTTCAGGGTTCCCCTAACCCAGCCCCAATTCCAGGTTCTCTGCATGCCTCAGCCTGACTCCTTGTTTATGTAATGAAGTCTCTGTGCAAACAACCTGCTAATCACACATGCTTTGATTCTCTACTCGCAACTTCCCGGTTCAGGACGGTCCTTGAATTTTTTTCCACCTTAGGGATAAAGTTTCAAGAAGCTAATATGACAGAGGAGCCTTTGCTGAATTACTAGTGTGAAACCACATTTGCACACATGGACTATTATCTCCTAATGATAATTCCCATCTTTGCTGTCTAGCCCATTTTTGATGAAAGGTTTCCGAAGAAGGAAGGAATGGAGATATTCTGTGGCAGTTCAGCCTTTTATTGCCCTCTGGATGGCACCGTGGAGAGATGCTATATAATTGGGCGGCACACAAGGTCAGCCGTCATCATAAAACAAGTAGAATTTGCACACAAACACGTTCAGATTCAATTTATCTCTTGGCAGATCACTGGCAAGTCATATTTAGGATTTACATAAGAAAATTGACTTCGGTCAATTTAATGCTTTAAAAGGTTGCTAATAAAATCGAGGTTATAGTCTGCACAATTTTTTACCTCTGGTTTCACTGTGCTCCGAAGCGGTAACTTGCAAACATGTGCCTGTGGAATAGTACTTGTACACGGTAAAATTTTCACTGGTCCTTCACAAAAATATGAAAGTAAGAGTGTTCCAGCTCTCCTGCCTTGGAGGAAAAAAAAAAAAAAGTCCTTTACTCCAAAATTATGTCACTCTTGCTTTTCGTTGATTTTCTTAATCTTGTGAAATGGTGGCAAGAGCAGATGGTAGATTTGTGATTCATTGGCCTTATTTGGCAAAACAGAAAAGTTGAGAAAGTTATGAGATTATGTTCTTTCTCCTCTTCTTTCCATTCTGTATTTTCCAGGCATTTTTTTCAACAGGTTTTATTTTTTTAGAGTAGTTTTGGGCTCGCAGTAAGATGGAGTGGAAGGCACAGAGTTCTCACGTGCTCTCTGTCCACAGCACACAGCCTCCTCCACTGTCAGCATCCCCACAGAGCGGTCCATTTGTTGCAATCAATGAACCTGCCCTGGCCCATCATTATCAGCCGATAGCCACAGTTTTCTCCGGGCTCACTTTTGGTATTCTGCATTCCATGGGTATATTAGTCCATTTTCATATTGCTGTAAAGAACTATCTGAGACTGGGTAATTTATCAAAAAAAGAGGTTTAATTGAGTCACAGCTCAGCAGGCTGTACAGAAGGCACGGCTGGGAAGGCCTCAGAAAACTTACAATCCTGGCGGAAGGGGAGGGGGAAACAGACACATCTTCCATGACTGGAGAAGGGGGAAGAGAGAGTGAAGCGGGAGGTGCTACATGCTTTTAAACAACCAGATCTCGTGAGAACTCTATCACGAGACAGCACTGGGGGATGGTGCTAAACCATTAGAAACCACCCCCATGATCCAGTCACCCCCTCCAGGCGCCACCTCCAACACTGGGGATTACAGTTCAACATGGGTGGGGACACAGATCCAAACCACATCAATAAGTTTGGAAAAATGCATCTGTAGTCATAGCCTCACATAGAGTCATTTCCCTGCCCTAACAATCCCCTGTGTTCTGCCTATTCATCCCTCCCTTCCTCCTAGTTCCTGGCAATCACTCTTTTCACTGTCTCCACAGTTTTGTCTTTTCCAGAAAGTCATAGAGTTAGAATCATGCAGCGTGTGGTCTTTCACGTTGTCTTCTTTCACTTAGTAAGATACTTTCAAGCTCTAGGTCTTTTCATGGCTCTGTGGATCATTTCTTTTTATCACCGAATAATATTCTGTTGACTGGTTATACCACAATTTATTTACCCTTTTTATTTTTTTCCTTGAGATGGAGTCTTGCTTTGTCGCCCAGGCTGGAGTGCAGTGGCAAAATCTTGACTCACTGGAGCCTCTACCTCCTGGGTTCCAGGGATTCTCTTTCCTTATCCTCCCGAGTAACTGGGATTACAAGCATGCACCACCACACCTGGCTAATTTTTATATTTTTAGCAGAGACAGAGTTTCATCATGTTGGCCAGGCTGGTGTCAAACTCCTTACCTCAGGTGCTCCACCTGCCTCAGCCTCCCAAAGTGCTGGGATTACAGGCATGAGCCACCTTGCCCAGCCTGTTTACCCATCTTCTTATTGAAGGACATCTGGGTTGCTTTAAAATTTTGGCAATTATGCCTAAAGCTAACTATAAACAATCTGTGTGCAGGTTTTTGTATGGACATACGTTTTCAGTTCACCTGACTAGATATCTGAGAAGAGGGTTCCTGGATTGTGTGGAAAGAATGTACTTCGTTTTATTCCTGGCCTTTTAAAATCTTCCTGTTTTAACAATGACTGTTGAAACCTGGTCATCACTTCTTTTTTTCTATATGTTCTTCATGATTCTCTCTTCAGAGAACATCTTTCTAACTTGGGTTAAAAAAAAAAAAAAAAAAAAAGACCCTTTATTATAATTATTTGAGGATCATGGACATGTTTCTTCTCATGTAATTAATTAATATATGAATGTTTAGGAAGAAATAAGCATGAAGACACCATAAAAGTTTCTACAGAAGTGATATTTGCTTACTTTTATTTTACTCAGTTTTCCATGTGTACTAATTTGAATCATATGAAATTGTCATTTTTGTGTGCAAAAAATGATTGAATGCTGGCTATTTCACATGGTTTAACGTAACACTTGGATAGGATCCATCCCTCCAGCCCTGTCATTAGTTAATAAATCCCAATTCTGGTATAAATTTTGAGAAATACTCACTTAGGAGCTAGAATATAACTTTGACTCTGAGGCATTTAAATGAAGGAGTTTCTGCAAGATTGTCTTTAGAAGTTTATTGAAAGGAAAAACAAGATATAAAAACTTAGAGTGGTACAACATTTAAAAAGCATAGTCTAGACTATAACTCTGGAAATGTGAGTTTCTGTCTTGACCTCTAATGCTTTGAGACTGACCTTTTGTCTCTGTTATTTTTACTTTATTTATGAAATGAGGATAGAGTATCAATTTCTAAGGACATTTCTGTCTTCCAGAATTCCACCCTAGATGTCATTTATTTTCCCTTTGGCCCCCAAATCTACTATTTTCTCCTCCTTTAACTACTCTGTGGCTCTCAAGGCAAACCTGTATTGGGTTCTTCCAATAAGGAGCTCCAGCAAGGGTGAAGAGCTGGGGTAGGAGGGCATGTCAGGGCACAGAGGCCTCGTATCCCTCTCTTCAGGTACCCCGGAGTCCGCTGTACCCCATGATCCACACGGACTGCTTTGCTCAAGCTGCCGCATTTACCACCTCTTTCCAGATTTCTGTACTAATTCCAAGTAACCTTCCTGATACGGTTTGGTTCTGTGTCCCCACCCAAATCTTACCTTGAATTGTAATGCCCATAATGCCTATGTGTCAAGGGTGGGACCGGGTGGAGGTGGTTGGATCATGAGGGCAGTTGCCCCCTTGCTGTCCTCATGACAATAAGAGAGTCTCATGAGATCCGTTGGTTTTATAAGTGTCTGGCATTTCTCCTGCTTGCGCTTCTCCTTTCTGCCACCCTGTGAGGAAGGCACTTTTCTTCCCTTTCACCTTCCTCCATGACTGTAAGTTTCCTGAGGCCTCCCCAGCTGTGCTGAACTGTGAGTTAATTAAACCTCTTTCCTTTATAAATCACCCAGTCTCAGGGATGTCTTTATTAGCTGCATGAGAGGAGACTAACACAATCCCTTCTTCCTAGAATTTCCAAACCCAACCTTAGGCAAGAAACTCTCAAATTATCCCACTGGGAGTGTGTCATATGTGTCATATGGGATTTTAAATAATACAGTTCTGTAAAGGACCTTGGCAAGCGTATGAAATGGCCATGAGTGTGCTACAATCATGGCTGTAAAATAAGTCATTTTCCTAAGACAAATCGTATCCAGTTCTAGCTCCCATGCATTTGAGTTGACAGGAAGTCGAATACCGCTCTGTTTTTAAAACCTGCTGCCAGTGTTGGATGGCCAGGGAATTGCAGGATGATTCAGTGAGGTGAGTACAGAGAGGGACTTGGTTCTACCTCTGCCCTAGTCGTTATATTCCCTCTTGCTCTCATTTGGGGGCCACTGGTCTGGACAGTCACAGTAATTCGTCTCATGTGGTTCTCTCTAAGGATGTTGGGCTAGAACACGAAGACCCTGGTCTGACCACCCCAAAGCCAGTCATTCAGCCACTCTCCACAAAAGGTAGCTTGCCACTTCTGGGAACCATTGAGAATGGGGTACCAGTCTCCATCTCCCTGAGAACCTGATAAACATTTGACTCCTACACCTGATAAACATTTGACTCCTACAACTGGAGTGTAAATCGCATGTCCTGGTTTTCTAGTTTTAGAAAAGAAGATTCCTATAACCCCTCAGTCATAATTAAGAAACCGACCCAGGAACCCTGCTTCATTGCAGGAGAAATGGGGCTGTTTTGTCCCCTTCGCTCCACCCACCTTCCTCCCCTCACTGGGGAATCCAGCTATGAAACTACATCAAGCTGGTGTCTTTCCAAGCCAAAGGTGGGAAACTCTTCACAAAGTGCAAAAGAGCCTGCGCATCACCCCCAAGAAGCCGTCACTGCTCTTTTGTAGGTGGGAGGATGGAAATCTCTCATTTATTTGTCTTTATGAACCTGGTACCAAAAACAATGAGGAACTTTACCTATAAATTAGATTGTGTTGTGATTCATAAACCATGCTAATTCTATAATCTAAAACATTGGAATTAGTTATGATTTTAAACATTCGTAAATAGAACTCAAAAAGAAATGTTTTCCTTATATGATTGATGTTTTAAGCGTGGCCATTGTTGCCAAGCAAAAATGACATTTATTCAATTGTATTAAATTAGATTTCTTGGTAGGCTATTTTTACTTGATTCTATGTCAATAACATGTGAAATAAGCATTAGAGGGGTGATTAAATTATTGGAGAGAAAACAGTCATCTGAATATTTGTTTTCTTGAAGACATTTGAATTACCATATTTTTCCCAAGCACAGTTTGAAAGTACATTTTAAACAAGAATTTAACATCAGGGTTGCACTACCTCTCTATCTTGTAATTCCACGTTACGTTGGAGCTTTTTAAACACTTATTTGACTCTTTCTTCTTGAAACACTGTCTTCAACTGTTTTTCATCTTATCATTCTCTCTTGTTCCTCCTTATTCCAAGGGCCACTCTGTCATTGGCTCTTTGCTGATTCACATCTTTCTTCCCTTGAAACTCTAAAGATCAGACGCCAGGAGGGCTTGTCCTTGGGTCTCCTTTCTTCTCTATCCATAAATTTTTTAAGAAGCAACAAACATTAAGATACCCATGAAAGTTTCTACAGAAATGACACTTCCTTACTTTTCTTTTACTCAGTTTTCCATGTGTACCAATTTGAACTGTATACAATTGTCATTTTTGTAGGTAACAAATGATGGAATGTTGGCAATTCCGTGTGGTTTAATGTAACCTTTGGATATAATCCATCCCCCCAATCCCATTACTAGTTAATCAATACCCAATTCCGGTACTCCTTAGGAAACACCAGTCAGCCTCCCAGCCTTCTCCCCTGAGCATCCACCTGCCTTCTTGACGTCTCGGCTTTGCTGCAGAGATGCAGAGAGGCAACTCAACACCTGAAACTCAACCACGGCCCTTCTTCATGCCTTTCCCAATCCTGGTCCCCTTGTCGTCTTCCCTGTTTTGGTAAAGTTGGCTCCATCCTGCCAGTGGCTCAGGATGAAACATTTGGAGCCATTTTTAGACCTCTCTAGATCTCACAACACACAGAGAATCCAACAATGCATTCAGCGGGGTCCCTATTCAAAATAGATCCAAAATCCAATTCTCCCAACCTTGCCCTGCCGCCTTGGTCTATGTGGCTGGGGGTCTGAGCCGCCTGCCTTGCTCACGGGCTTTCTTCTTCCTGCACCTGCGTACTTTCTGGCCCAGCTGAGCACAGGCACCCAGGTGAACCTTTTCAGTGGCAACTCTGGCAACACCTCACTTCTGCTCAGAACTCTCCACTGTCCTCTCATCTCGGCCAGAGTGATTTCTCATTCTCCCCACTGCCAAAAATAAAGGCCACAAAACCCTCTTTGAAAACTTCCCCCAAGCAGTTTTCAACATCGTCCTCAATCACCATCCTCCACTCTGGCAAAGCCTATAGAAACCTGTACTCAGATGCTAGCCTCTCTCAGCTTGGGTGTGTGTTCCTGTTACACACTGGACTGGCCTTCCCCACCCTGTTGTACAAGAAACTCCAGTGTGCGCTTCTCACGTTTGAAGGTTTCTTTAGCAAAGCCAATCACGTTGTCACTTCCAGTTCCCAAACACAATGTTTATACTTCTATAATAGTGCTTAGCCCATTGTGGGTTACCATTTTATTAAAAGAGTAGATTAAGTTACTTGAGGGCAGACGGTCTTTGTTTTCCTAGAACATGATATATAATCAATACTCAACAAGTGTTTGCTAATTAGATATGCTTGAAAATTTTCCACGTGCATAAATATTGAAAATATTAGTATGACTTTGATTGCATAACGAATAGCTCTTCATCTACTGTAAACAATATGTAACTGAGTTACAACTGCAAATTGTAACTGAGTTTAGCTTAATTCAAAATTTTTCATAGTGAGGCCTTTAATGATAAATGTGTAACTGCAGTTTCAATAATGATATGGTGTGGCTATGTCCCCACCCAAATCTCATCTTGAATTGTAGCTCCCACAATTCCCACGTGTCATGGGAGGGACCCAGTGGGAGGTAATCGAATCATGGGAGCAGGTCTTTCTTGTACTGTTCTCATGATAGTGAATAAGTCTCATGAGATCTGACGATTTTATAAATGGGAGTTTCCCTACACAAGCTCTCTCTTCCCTGCCACCATGTAAGATGTGACTTGCCCTTTCTTGCCTTCTGCCATAATTGTGAGTCCTCCCCAGCCATGTGGAACTGTGAGTCAATTAAAACTCTTTTCTTTATAAATTACCCAGTCTCGGGTATGTCTTTACCAGCAGCATGAAAACAGACTAATACAAATAGCAAAAAATTCTTTCCCCTCTGGATTATTTTATATCCAGTGTTGATAAATAGTTTAAAGTAAATGGTTTTTGTATAATGTTTATTACCAGAAGTACTTGATACTGTAGACTTGCTTTGGTTAGTAAACAACACATTATACCTATTTAATAAAAGGGCTGCATCTGTGTTGACCTGTTAAGTGTTATAATTCTTGATAAAGTTATTGTACTCGAGATTACTTAAAATTTTGATACCAGTTTGAAATCAAGCAGAATAGTTTTATAAAGTTCAACGGTCATTTTTTAAGTAACCACAGTTTTTAATCTATCACCTGGTGAATTTTCTTCGTTAAAACTGATCTTTTTTTTTTTTTTTCACGGCTTTAAAATAATCTTGGGGCAGGAACAACTGTCTAGTAGGAGGATGGAAAGGCCAGGCACGGTGGCTCACGCCTGTAATCCCAGGACTTTGGGAGGTCAAGGCAGGCGGATCACGAGGTCAGGAGTTCGAGTCCAGCCTGGCCAACATGGTGATACCCCGTCTCTACTAAAAATAAAAAAAATTTAAAAATAGCCAGGCATGTTGGCATGTGCCTCTAATCCTAGCTACTTGGGAGGCTGAGGCGGGAGAATCGCTTGAACCTAGGAGGCAGAGGTTTCAGTGAGCTGAGGCGGCACTACTGCACTTCAACCTGGGCAACAGAGCGAGACTCCATCTCAAAAAAAAAAAAAAAAAAGGATAGAGAAAGTGCTTGCTCATCTTCCATGCTTCATGTCTATGTGCATTTGACGGCCATCCATGGAGTAGGGTTGTGTCCCAAAATTCCCTGTATGTGCATTTACCTTCACTTTACTGGAAGACTAAATTTTCTCCACTAGAAAAATGAGCTTTGGAGGCTCATGAGATATCCAAACCCCATTAAAGGGCCACTGTCCTGCCAGCGCTGCACAGTGTGTAAAACAGAAGGACATGAACTGACTACTGCAATTATGTTAATTGTAATCAGCCTAACACTTTTCATTAAAGCTTAATTACCGTTTAATCATGCATAAAACTCACGAAAATGGAGTTCAGCACACAAAGCTGACCTTTACCCTGGGGGTTAAACAAACGCTCAGCGTGGCACTGTCAGCCCCCCCAGTCCCAGGGAAAAATGGCTCTGCAACCATGTTGCATTCTCAGGTTTTGCGAGATTGATTGCTCCGTAAATAATGGTAGTAATGTAACAGCTACATGACACCTCTCCCTAATTTACTTTATTGAAAGATAATTTAATAGGTGCATTTTCATTTTAAAACATCATTTGTTGTTCATTATGGGAGTGGCCTTTGGTGCTGCCCATGGCAGAATAGGCTGGGACTGTTTTGTGGGAGAGAACCAGCTGTAAACCTATGTGGTTGACGGCCTGAGTTTCTATGCAAGGGCAGCACAAGACAAGTGTAGCTGGAGCCATCGCTCCCCTCTGCTCTCAGCATCTTCCTCATGGGACTGGTAGAGAAGTGGCCATACATTTTTACGGTTGACCACTTAAGATCATAGATCGTGAACAGCGTAGGCCCAAAGAGAGCTGCGTCCAGCTTTCCAAACCGTGGACACCTGGTCCATGACACAGATGCGAAGAACACGTGTTGAATTGATTGAAACTAAGACGCTGGTTTAGCTGAAATTCTAAGTCTTGTATTCTGGGGGATGACAGGATTTTAGCTGTGATGCATTTTCTCTAATATTAGCAAGACTGATTATGAATCGAAGGAGAGAATCAAGACATGTAAAATGGCACTTCTCCTATTCTTGAGGATGGAGCTTTAATACTTATTACTCAATAGAATTTCAGCTTCTTTCTATACAAAAATACTAGCTAGAATATCACTTATGGCCACCTTTCTGCTGTCATGAATCTAGCTCACATTGGGAGGGTGTTTGTTCATACCTCAGGCAACAGTCATTTCAGGCCTCACTGTTCCCCAGGACCTTGGGCATAAAATTTTCTGATAAGTCTCAAACCCCCAGTCAACACAGGAGTAGGTAGGCAGAGGTGGACAACATTACCTCATGGAGAAAGAAATGGTCCACATTTAATTCACTGGATTATCACGATGTCTTTACACACATGTTATTCTGAAACAAATTGCTTCAGTAATGAGAACGTAGAAAATGCCGCTCACCCAGACAAACATTGAGAGGAACCATCTGACCACACCCTGATGGGACAAAGTCGCCCTGGCCTCATTGTGCGCATGACGGCGCTGGTGTAATCGTTTTGAAGTAAAAACTTACCATCCATTATTCACTCACTCATTCATTCATTCACGTATCAATTCACTCATCCACCCACAAATATCCTGTCTCTTCCTATTGTGCCCTGAGTACCCCGTGGGCGTTGGAGATCAATGCTGTGGGAAGCAAAGATTGGCCCGTCCCTCACAAAACTTCCAGGAAGGGCAGACAGAGGCAACTGAGCCCACACAGGGCAATGACCCTGGCTTCACGGAATCCTGTTCCCCTCTGGTATAATCCTTATCTCTGAGGCTGTGCCCTCTGCTGCCCTTTGATCTCCCACCCCAGTGAGTTAGGACTCTGTGCAGGTCCCTATGGCCCCTGCCAGGGCCCTGCACATCCCATCGATGCTTGGCCCAGCTGGGTGACCTCAGCCCCTGCCTCTGTACCCTTTGGTCTCCCAGCTCCACTCCCATCAGCTGCTGTGGGAAGCATGCAGTGTGCCCCGCCCCACCGGGAAACCCAAAACATCAGACGTCAGCCCATTATTCTATACTGCTGCTTCTGTTTCCATCCCTGCCTCCTCACTTTACATTGGCGCTTTGCTTTTGCTGGAACACATTTCTTCCCTATCAGCGGCAGTTCCATCCTCAAAATCCAGTCTCTGACCAATGTGTTGTGTGCCCTTGTCCTGGGAGCTCGCTGGCCCAGCATCTGCCCGAATTCTCTCCTCTGGACTCTGGAGAGCTCCTGAGGAAACCTTATACTTGGCAGCTTGTTTACCACTGTACATGCATGGCCACCAACCACGCAATGGCTCAACTGCCACCATTTATTTTTCTAGCAAACCCTTGCTCCAATACAGCTTCGTATTTCAAATCCTCCCCCTCTTTCCTCAAATCATCCAATGCATCAAGACCTCTTACATACAGATGATCTTGTGGGATATGACCCAGTGGGATGTCACGCCTCGTGAGAGGCAAAGCTATCAGGGTGTTTCCCTTCATTTCCTTCCAAGAGTCATGCAAGCTAGCAGCGAGCCACTCTTTCTCACTCCTGTTACCTGAGAATTTCGCCCGCTTTCCCAGGCAGTGGTGGTCCTCCCACAGACGTTCCTGCTGGCTGCCCGGGGGTGACCTCTCAGTGGGAGCCTCTTTCCCTCCTGATTTTCACCCTTCACTCTCTCTGGCTTCTTACTTCTAGAATTTGAATATGCTCAAGTCTCTGACATTTAAAAGTAATACATAAAACTACCATCGTTCACATTTGAGTGTCAGCTTGTTTGTCTTCTCCTTTTATAACAAAATTTTATACCTTAGTCTGTGCTTGCTGTCTGCATTTCTTGACCTCTAAATTATTCCACAACCCACCTGGTCTTGTATTTCTACACTCATCACTCTGTAATTACTGCACTTGTCACTGTCATAAATACCATGCACCTCAACCAATTCACCTGAGGGTGGTCCTGTTTTTTTGTTTTGTTTTGTTTGTTTTTTTTGACAGGGTCTCACTCTATCACCCAGGCTGGAGTGCAGTGGTGTAATCTCAGCTCACTGCAACCTCTGCCTCCTGGGTTCGAGCGATTCGCCTGCCTCAGCCTCCTGAGTAGCTGGGAGTACAGACGCCCGCCACCA
>NW_012109252.1:574274-577132 GCF_000951045.1 Mandrillus leucophaeus
CCTCCCAAGTAGCTGGGATTATAGGCACCCACTACCACGCCTGGCTAATTTTTGTATTTTTAGTAGAGATGGGGTTTCGCCATGTTGGCCAGGCTGGTCTCAATCTCCTGGTCTCAGGTGATCTGCCCGTCTCGGTCTCCCATAGTGCTGGGATTACAAGCGTGAGCCACTGGGCCCAGCCAGGTGGTCCTCTTAAACGGCCCCTTGGAGAACTGTGGTGCTGCTGCGTTTCTGCCTTACAGCCCTCTTTCCTCTAGGTTTTCGTGATCATCCCTGGGAGCCTCCTGACTCCCTGGCTGCGATTTTGCCTCTTGTGTTCTGCTTGCCCTTGAGAGGCAGGTGTCCTGGGAGGTTGGTCTCAGGATATCAGGTCTGCTTTCTGCGCATACTCTCTCTTTGCAAATTAATTTCTCCTCCAGGCATGGATGTGGATTCATAAGGCAATAACTTCAAAGCTCTCTATTTCCAGCTCACATCTGCCTCATGAACCTCTAAGATGGCAAGTAGATAAGTTCATTTGAACATCTTGCAGACATCTAAAAATAACACATCAAAACTGGACCCATCTCCATGGCCAAGTGCTGAATTACCTGCTGTGGCCTCCGAGGAGACAGAGAGGCTGATCTCAGTCCGCCTTTCTCTTACCCTGCCGAGCTACTGCGTCACCCGGGTCTCCACCAAGCAAGACCCTAGTCTAAAGGACTGTGCAGAGGGTGCGACTGCATCCAAGTTGGGCTAAAGAAAGGCCATGCTGGCAGAAGGAAATGTAAAAGCTAGGGCCCTGCTTTGAGGAAAAAACCTCTTCAGCTTCTCACTTACATTAGAATAAAATCCTAGTACAGCCTCACATTGGCCAACGTCAGGTTTCTCAACCTTCACTCCTCTCCTTCACTCCTGGTTCCTGACAGATTTTTTATTTGTTCTTTTTGAGCCTTCACATTCCCAGGTAACAGGAGTGTGCTGCTCCCTCTAAGACTCAGTCCCTTCTCCAGCCCCCTCTGTTCACATGACAAATTGCCGTTAAGAACCACTCCATTTGGGAAACATCTCTGATCCCTGAGAGTAAATAATGACCCATTTTATATGATTCTTACACTCCCCCCTTCACAAGATTCATCCCAATTATCTGTATCACGCTTGGTTGTTGCTGAATATCCTCGCATACACAGGTCATAGATACTTTGCACTGATTCCTGCGTTTACCATTTCTGCCTCACATTTGACACCTAGTAGCATTTTGTCTTTCCTTGTTTTTTCATTATTTCTGGTGTATGTGTCTGTGCTTATTTTCTGATTGTTTCTTATTTTTTAGTTATTGGTTCTAGTGAGAGTGTAAATTCCTTAAATGAATTAACTATTATTTTTAATATCTCTGTTCTAACAGTGACAATCCTTAAAATGGTTCCAGCTACAAGAGCAGCTATTCAACAGATATGTGTTGAATTGCATTCTAAAGTGTCCTAAAGATGCTTTTCCCATATAATTTACATTCTCACGGAGGTGGTTAAAATACAGCTGGGGTGTGGATCCCGGTAATATATTTGGCAGCATTCCTCATTATTAAAGAATGTATAAGCTGTACCGATGTTAGCAATTCTGACACTGAGTACAAGAAAAATGTATACACACACACACACACACACACACACACACACATATTATCAGTATAATTTTTAGAGTAGGCAAAACAGAGGCACTGTTTCTGGGCTGGGGTTTAGTTCCATCTTTACCAGCTATGTAACCTTAATCATGTAGATTAAATTCTGTTAGCAATCATTTCCTAGTTAATTAGGTTAAATTAGGGCATAATACTCTTTTTATGACCCCACAGTTTTGATGAGTACTTCCCTCAAAAGAAAGAAACAAAAAACCGTTTGATTTGTACGTTTTCTCCAAATTTAAATGATTGTTAATATTTATTCTCTGTTCTAGAGGCATCTCGACTCCAGGGGAGCATTATGTGATAAATGATTCAGTGTGCAGTTCTCAAATGAGATTTTTCCCTCTCTTTGGCCTCCTGATCGGCTCACTCAATTCAAACTGACAGAAGTAAGATTCTCCTGACACTTGTGTGGCAAAAAGGCATATAGCAAGTGGAATTTTGACTTAGAAACAGGAAAAGATAGAACACAAGTAAATATCACTTTATCATGCTAACGTTGTAATACCAGATCTTCACATTACTACACCACCTGAGGTTTCCATAACATATTGAAATTCTAAACCAGGCAGTTATTGTTAATAAAGAACCGGTGAATTCGCAGGGAACATTCCATAAGAAATCTAATAATTATTTCCTCACCTCAAGTCTGCCTTGTGTCAATATACAGGTTTTATTGTTCACACCTGCTGGAGAGGTGGGAATCAGTTTAATCATATTATGGAGATGAATAAATGTTTAGTAAAGGATCTTTGGGAAATAAGGGTTGAAGTTTCAAATTTTGTTTTCATTGTTGTTGCTAAGAAAAAAACACTAAAGTCTCTGAATAAATGAATGAAGGATCTTTTAGTTTTATGAGGATGCAAAAAATAGAATTTTATGCTGCAAAGTTTAAATATTAGTGTTACTATTAGATAAAAAGTGTTTTTAAAATAACTTTAAATAGTGTACTATTTTTAAACACCAAAGAAGAAACATACTTGGTTTTCCCACAGATGTCTAATCTTCACATGATGAAAGCAAAACTGTTCATGTTTTTGTATCAGAGAAGTCACAATTCATTTATTAAAGAAAGTTAGGTACAACTCCCAATGCAAATGACGAGTTGATGGGTGCAGCACACCAACATGGCACAAGTATACATATGTAACAAACCTGCACGTTATGCACATGTACCCTACAACTTAAAGTATAATAA
>NW_012109252.1:577182-602924 GCF_000951045.1 Mandrillus leucophaeus
AAAAAAAAAAGAAAGTTAGTTGACTTTACAATGCAGTCTTAATAACTTAATTGAGAAAAGTGATTCAAGTACTGTTGTGAACAGTATTAACCTATCATATTTTTATGTTTTACATTTTCTAATTTGGGTAACTATATGGTATCTGAAAAATATAATTTCACACTAAAATATTAAAACATTTATTTGTAAGAAATTTAAAAAATGACTTGTACGTATTACCAAAAATGAACATTTACTATAGACCAGTAATATTCTCTTTCCAATAATTGATTATAAGGTTCTTTGATTTAATTTGAGATAAACCACGACCCAATGTATCGATATATAAATAGGGGAATTAGAATACAACTATAAAAATGGATGAAGCAAGGCTGGGCATGGTGGCTCACGCCTGTAATTCCAGCACTTTGGCAGGCCAAGGCGGGCAGATCATTTGAGGTCAGGAATTCGAGACCAGCCTGGCCAACATGGTGAAACCCTGTTTTGTCTAAAAACACAAAAATTAGCCAGGCGTGGTGGCACACACCTGTAATCCCAGGTGATCAGGAAGCTGAGGCAGGAGAATCACTTGAACCCAGGAGGCTGGGGTTGCAGTGAGCTGAGATCGCGCCACTGCACTCCAGCCTGGGTGACAAAGTGAAACTCTCTCTAAAACAAAATAAATAACAGTTGATGATGCAAGAGAAAACACTTAAATACTATTATTACACAAAATAGGTGACATCTGAATTAAAAATGAGGATTTGTGGGTCAAGGAGATTTATTACCTAATTTAATAAATGTAATGTCCATAATACTTGAATATTATGTCTTTCTATTTAATTAACAAAAACTTTTTCATGGAACTCCCACTGAGTTTTTGCTTGCAACGAAGTTCACATTCCCTCTTGTACAAAATGAAAGTAATTTACTTATTTCTGTTACATACATTTTTGTAGATTGTAGAATTCATGTAGACTTATGTTTGATAAGTATACTTTATGGCATATTTGTATAGCTCTTAAGTACTTGTTAAACACTAAGCTTATTAAAGCACATTTTCCACTTTGAAACATTGCAATGAACTCTTGAGGGGCAGATCACACTGGGTATTCCATGTTTGCTTGAATAATCTCATTATTTTTGTCTATACTTCTGCTTTAATACCTGTGCTTCCACTGACAGACTACAATCTTTCACATTTTCAGAGGCTTTAACATGTCTGTCTAGGGAATCCTTGTCCTTTGATTTTATTTGCATTTTTTTTTTCTTCTGGCCCAAAGTAATAGTATTTATAGAGCCTCTTGGTTAAATAATAATTATGTTAACTGGAAAGGACAGTTTGTTTGGTTTAGTGTTTATTATTATTCAAAGAGAATGGTCATTATCCCCAGCAATGGGTGATGCTGAAAATGGATATTGTCATCTTCAGATTTACCAATATTTGTCAGGAATTTCACAATCATGAAATTCATACCGCATCTGTCATGAAGGTACATTCAGAAATACATGATTTCTGTGCCACTTCTTGGCAATGTTTTAATCTCTCGGAATTTTGAAATTAACTGTGTGTATATATATATTTTTTCACATGAGCATAATTTTAGAAATAAAATGGTTTGCATTCACTGTGCATAATTCAAGTGAATACTGCAATTCAAACATACATAACTTTCACTTTTGTAATTGAACTTTTTGTACTTTGGGGTAATCATAGATCCACTTAGAGTGGCAAGAAACAAAACAGACCCTGCGCACACTTTACCCAGTTCCCCCAAGGGTAACATTCTCTAGAACTAGAGTTCACTATCACGGTTGACGTTGATACCATCAACAAGCAGGACATGTCCCCCCAGCAATAGGATCCCACGGACTGCTCACTGATAGCCGTACCCATTTCCCTCAGTCTCCGTCCCTTCTTAATCCTGGCAGCCACTCATGTGTTCTGCACTTCCGGACTCTTGATCATTTCGCAGATGTTCTGTGGAGGGAATCAGGAAGTGTGTCGTCTCTCGGATTGGCCTCTTCATTCAGTACCTTTCTGTGAGTGCCAATGGCGCCAGCTTGTGGCATGCATCCAGGGCATATTCCTTTAGATTCCTGCAGAGAACTCCAGGGAATGGAGGCAGCGGCTGGTTTAATCACTCACTGCCGAAAGACACCTGGGTAATTTCCAGGTTGAGACTCCTATGAGTAGAGCTGTGGTGAACATTCACGCGCAGGTTTTCTTTTTAAAATTATTATTATTTTATTTTATTTTTCCGCAAGTTTTTGGGGTACAGGTGGTATCTGGTTCCATAAGTAAGTTCTTCAGCGGCGATTTGTAGGATTTTGGTGCACCCATCACCCAAGCCGTATATACTGCATCATATTTGTTATCTTTTTCTTGGGAACATAAGTTTCTACTTCTCTGAGATAAATGCCCAAGAATGCAATTGCAGAATTGAATGTTTCACTTTTAACTGCCAAATAATTTTCCAGAATGGCTGTACCATTTTACATTCTCACCAGCAATGCATACATGAATCTGTTTTTCTGCCTCCTATGCAACATTTGATATTGCTTTATAGATGATATAAAATTGTCTATAGTATTTACACCATTTAGAAAACATATATAGTATAAATTTTAGTTTTAGATGTGCTCATAATGATGTGGTGATATCTCTGCATTTATTTGCCTAATGGCTACTAATTTTGAGCATCTTTTCATGTTTTATATTTCTCATCTGTATTTCCTCTACAGTGAAATGGTTTTTTTTCTTTTTTTTTCATTCCTTTGTGCATTTTCTGATGGGATTTTATTTTTCTTTACTCTTGAGTCTTGAGCATTCTTTATATTTTTAAGACACTAGTCTGTTGTCAGATATGTGGCTTTCAAGCATTTCCTCCCAGTCTGTAGCTTGTCTTCCCATCCTCTTCACAGGGTCTTTTTCAGAGCAAAAGCTTTTCTGTGTTGATGAAGTCTCATTTATCCATTTTGGCTTTTATGGATTGTGCTTCTGTTGTCATGTCGAAGAGCTCCTTGCCTAACCCTAAATCTGGAAGATTTTCTTCTATGTATTTTCTTTTTTTCTTAGAGTTTACAGTTTTATTTTCTATATATAAAGTCATGGTTTGAGTTAGGTCGTGGTTTTTGTTTTTTGTTTTGTTTTGTGTAATACTCAAGAACCATGTGTTACTTTGGAAAATATAAAGAAAGGGATTGTCAAAAGTATTTATTTCCCTAAGCACTGGAACCCTCCTCAGCCTCTGTTCTTGAAGGTGGGGTTTGTTCTCGGTGGACCCTGTCTGTAGTTATTGAGCACTTTGACATTTTCAGAAATGAAGTGAGGAATGTTTACCCTTAATTAGGTGGAACGTTCTTGTGTCCAGGCCACTGTCGTTCCTCCGGAGTCTGGGCTGAGTTGATGCACCCCGATGGCGGCGGAGGGTATACTCCTTCTGCATGCTTTCCAAACCTGTTCAGCCACTGAAGCATGGAGACACATGTCACAAAACTCCAGCTGCTGGCTCCCGTCGATCCTGCAAGACCCAAAGCCAGGGAGACTTACAGAGGCGGCGTTTCTATTCTGGGCTAGGATCTTACCCTGAAGAGCAGCTTTGGGAAAATGGTAACCTAGTTATATGCATAAAGAGTTCAATTCACGGTGAGGAAGCAGATAATAAAGCACTTTTTCAATTTTCTTAACTCAAAACCATGAGAATTAATGGGAAAGAGCAAGCTAAGGAAAATGCCATATAAATGCAAAGAAATTATTTCATAATTACAGTTCTGTACCGGGGAGGAGCAAACCTTTTCCCTGAAGAACCAGAGAGTAGCTGTTTTAGGCTTTGCAGGTCCTGTGGTCTCCAAGGCAGGTCCTCAGCTCTGTGGCTGTGTAGCCCAAGGGTAGCTACAGACAACGCATGTGTGAGTGGTCAGGACTGTATTTGAATTTCGTGTGTCGTAAACTAATATTTTTATTTTGGTATTTTTTAACCATTTAAGAAATGTAAAACCATTCTTAGTTTTCAAGCTACAATACTAGCTGGTGGGCCAGATTTGATTTCCAGTATACAGTTTGCCAACTCCTGTTTTAGAGCGTTAAACACAAACTCAATCAGCGAGTGCTTTAATATTTGCATTAGACTCATCAATTTAGTAAATCTCAGGATGGGGTAGAAACTCCAGTATTTCACCTGTATACATATTAAAATCTCAAGTAGGAATTTGTGATGTCAAATGAGAAAAGATGAATCCTGTTTAACTTAACTAATCATTGTAACGGAGTTGTAATGTCATTTTAAATCAAATAACCTACCGCTTACAGACAAAGAAAAGCTAATATCAAATTGAAAAGTCCAATTCTTTTGAATACTTAAGAATGGTGTGCATCATGTGTTCTCATTCTTTCATTCATTCACTCATTCATTCAGGCCGTCAGGATTACTGAGTGTCTGTGAACCTGCCAGCCTCCTTGCTGAGAGCTAAGCAGGACTGAGTGAATGAAGTCAAGATTCCTGCTTTGCAGAGCTCACATGCTAACTAGAAATCCATGAGCTTTCAAAGAAACTCATAAATGCCTATGTCTTCCATTCTGTAATCAGGTTATTAATTTTAGGAAAAAATCTTTTAGATTATTTAGGTGTCTTTGTTAATACCTGGAATATGAGTCCATACTGATAAGAATGTTTTCAGCTCAATATGACACTAGCCCTTGTAATAACAATTTGTCTTGTCATAAAAGCAGTGGTTAAGATACCTACTTTGTATATAAGTTTCAGGTGCCTGTTGCTTCCCTAGAGCTCAGAGTGCCTTTGTGCCTAACCTAGATTCATCACTCAGCCATTAAGTCTAGTACCCATTAGTTATTTTTCCTGATCCTCTCCCTTTTCTCACTTTCCACCCTCTGGGAGACTGCAGTGTCTATCATTCTCCTTTATGTGTCCATGTGTTCTCATCGTTTAGCTCCCAGTTATAAATGAAAACATGCAGTATTTGGTTTTCTCTTCCTGCATTCATTTGCTAAGAATAATGGCCTCCAGCTCCATCCATGTTCCTGTAAAGGACATGATCTCATGCTTTTTATGGCTGCATAGTATTTCATGGTATATATATACCACATTTTCTTTATCCAGTGTATCATTGATGAACATTTAGGTTGATTCCATGACTTTGCTATGGTGAATAGAGCTGCAGTGAACATATGCATGCATGTGTCTTTATAATAGAATGATTATATTCCTTTGGGCATATACCCAATAATGGGATTGCTGGGTCTAATGATATTTCTGTCTTTAGGTCTTTGAGGAATCACCACACTGTCTTCCATAATGGTTGAACTAATTTACACTTCCACCAACAGTGTATAAGTGTTCCTTTCTCTCCACAACCTCACCAGCATCTTTCATGTCTTGGTTTTTTAATAATAGCCATTCTGACTGCTTGAGATGGTATCTCATTTTGGTTTTAATTTGCATTTCTCTAATGATCGGTGATGTTGAATTTTTTTTCACATGATTGTTGGCAACATGTATGTCTTCTTTTAAAAAGTGTCTGTTCATGTTCTTTGCCCATGTTTTAATAGGGTTGTTTTTGTCTTGTAAATGTGTCTAAGTTCCTTATAGATGCTGGATATTAGACCCTTTTCAGATGCATATTTTGGAAAAATGTTCTCCCTTTCTGTAGGTTGTCTGTTTACCCTGCTCATTCTCATATCCTGTCTTTCGTATTCCACATGCAGCCCATCCAGAAACTTTATTGGACATACCTTTAAAATATACGAGCATGAGGCCCTGTCTTTCCACTCCACACCACCTCCCATGTCTGAGTCTCCTCCAGTCTTCTGCCTTGCCCCTGCAATAGCCTTCCAGCTGGTCTCACAGCCTTCACATGGTCCCTCCATGGTCTGTCCTGAACACAGCAGCTACATTAATTCTTTAAAATATAAACTCCCTGCCCTTGTAACATGTTCAGAACCCAGCAATGGCTCCTGGATCACTGAGTCAAGCCCCAAGCCCCTTGCAGCAGCATGCAATTCTCCCCTTACCTGGCCCACTTAGCATCCTCGCACCTCCCTTGTAAGCCTCGTCACCCACCCACTTCTCAGCTCCAGCCCCAGGAATATCCATGCTTCTCCAACAAGGCACTAGGCCCACCATTTAGGATCTTTGATAGCAGTTTCAGTTCTTCTCAGTAGCCTTGGCCCCAGGTACCCACATGGCTGATTCTGTCTCTATCTTAAAATATGTGTCATCATCTCAGGGGAACTTCCATGACCCACCCACCTAAAATCACCACCAACTCCCCTCCAACACTCTCAATGCCATCGACACTGCTCTGTCTTCTTTATCCCAAGGCACTGCTACTATCTATAATATTTCACTTATTACTTGGTTTTATTTTGTATTGCTATCTCCTCCCTTGAGAATCTAAACTCCACAAGGGCAGGGATCCTAATTTGTTGATTGGTATGTCCAAAGTGCCTAGAACTGACATGCAGTAGGCACTCAGAAGTTTTTGTTTGTTTGTTTGTTTTGAGATGGAGTTTTGCTCTTATAGCCCAAGCTGGAGTGCGATGGCACCATCTTGGCTCACTGCAAACTCTGCCTCCCAGGTTGAAGCAATTCTTCTGCCTCAGCTTCCTGAGTAGCTGGGATTACAGGCATGCACCACCAAACCCAGCAAGTTTTTGTATTTTTAGCAGAAATGGGGTTTCACCATGTTTGCCAGGCTAGTCTCAAACTCCTGACCTCAAGTGATCCACCCACCTTGGCCTCCCAAAGTGCTGGGATTACAGGCATGAGCTACCATGCCTGGCCCTCAGAAGTATTTTTGAATGAAGGAATAAATGAATGAATAATAATGAAAGTTCTCCTACAAATATTTTATTTTCTCTTATCAATTTACTGAGTTTTAGATAATGTAACATTTTGCTAGTTAACATTCTGTTTTTGCATTTGTAAATGTTTTTGGACAAGAATTGAAAAATCTCCTCCTAACATAGCTACCTTGGAAAGGAAAAATTAAAATAAGAATCCTGTGACTCAGAATGTTCTTACAAGAAAAGATGCCTTTGGTTAAATAACATACACAAGGTGTCCCTTTTCTGAGTTAGGAATTTAAACATGCAGACATCTAAGGCGGATTCTCTGGGTGTTGACAGGCATATGGGTGGCTGCAGGATCCAGTTCTGGAAGTGTAGGTGTTCTTGCAAGACACATATGTTGGAGGTGGGATTCAGAGTCAAAAGCAAGAAAGAACCAGTGTTGTTGGTTCATTTTTCAGTAGACATAAAGCAAAAGGGGCAAGATTATAGCTTTTTTAGTGGATGCAATAAATCCTAAAGGAGATATATTTTATATGTCTACAAATATGGTCGCTAGAACTGGAAGCAGCAATAAAAAGTTAGGAGAGGGGGACAATGAACTTATTTCGGGATGGCTGCAACATATACCATTGGGGCACAATATCTGCCTATTGCCATCGCTCCAACAGTTGTGGTTTTCTTTTCTTTTCTTTTCTTTTCTTTTCTTTTCTTTTCTTTTCTTTTCTTTTCTTTTCTTTTCTTTTCTTTTCTTTTCTTTTTTTTGAGATGGAATCTTTCCCTGTGGAGCAATCTCGGCTCACTGCAACCTCTGCCTCCCAGGTTCAAGCAATTCACCTGCCTCAGCCTCCTGAGTAGTTGGGATTACAAGTGCCGCCACCACGCCCAGCTAATTTTTGTATTTTTAGTAGAGACGGGGTTTCACCATGTTGGCTGGGCTGGTCTGCAACTCCTGACCTCAGGTGATCTGTCTGCCTCGGCCTCCCAAAGTCCTGGGATTGTAAGTGTAAGCCACTGCGCCCGAACCAGTCATGGTTTCTATAAAAATGTGTACTTGGTCACATGGAGCCTGCTTTATAACATGCTACCTTTTATAATGACCTACATTTTTGATATACTATTCATCAGTTTTTAACCTGACATGCAAAATTTAATAATTTTGTACTTGACATTTATTCCGTGTCTATAATTTAGTTGGCTCTGCAATAGCATTTTCGATCCACTTCTAAACATTTCATAGAAATACAGTGCCATTAGCCATTTACAAAATAAGCATCACTAAATTGCAAACAGAGTTTTCTGTAATGAAGTCTAGATATGGAAATTGATTAGATTAAAAAAAATGGAAATAAACACCACATTCTCTTCTTGCTTCTTGGAGCTCATTGTAAATGTCTATTATTTCTATGTCAATCAAAGTTTACCTTACATGTTTGAAGTTAATACATCAATGCTTTAATTACATGTTTACATTATCTAATATATGCGTATGTATGTATGTGTGTATTTATACGATTATAAACTTATTTTCTTGAGACTTGATTATTTGAGTTACTTTTTTTTTTTTTTAAATCTCACAGGCCAGGTGCCATGACTCGTGCCTGTAATCCCAGCACTTTGGGAGGCCAAGATGGGTGGATCACCGGAGGTCAGGAGTTCAAGGCCAGCCTGGCCAACATGGTGAAACCCCATCACTACTAAAAATACAAAAAATAACCGGGCATGGTAGTGGGTGCCTGTAGTCACAGCTACTCAGGAGGCTGAGGCATGAGAATCGCTTGAATCCGGGAGGTGGAGGTTGCAGTGAGCTGAGATCGTGCCACTGCACTCCACACTAGGCAACAGAGCGAGTCTCTGTCTCGACAACAACAACAATAAATAAAAGGAACTCACAGTTCGTCTTTATCCTTCATATCCTTTGTTACATCATGATAAAGCTTATAATAGTCACAATTTATTTAATGCCTATTAGGGGCCAGTTCTTGGGCCAAAGCCACTTCATTAGACAAAGATTTTTTGAGAACTCACTGTACGCTGTACACTGTGATGTTGCTTGGTTTGCCAACGAGCAGGACAGTTACAGCGTCTGAGCTCAGCAAGTGCACCTTCCAGAGAAGGTAAAAGCAAACCGAGGTGGAGTGCCAGGGAACAATTTCTCTGGCTAGACAAGGACAGGGAGCCTCTAAAAAGCGTTTATCCTAGAGCTGCAGGAATCAAGGAACACAATCTTGAAAATATGGTATTTAAGCTAAGATTAATAGAATAAGTAGAATTTAGCCAAGTGAACAAGAGAAGAGGGTAAAATTGTCCCTAGCAATGGACGCATGTTTGCAAAAGACCCAGAGATGGGAGAGAATGTGTTAGTCAAGGCTGTTTGGCAGTAAATAATAGAAATTTACCAAAATTATCTTAAGAAAGAAAAATCAAGTGTTGCTGACATGAGTAAAAAGAGTGAGGGAGCCTGAACCCGGGAGGCGGAGCTTGCAGTGAGCCGAGATCGTGCCGCTGCACTCCAGCCTGGGCGACAGAGCGAGACTCCAACTCAAAAAATAAATAAATAAATAAATAAATAAATAAAGAAGAATAGAAGAGTGAGGGAAGTGATTGCAGGCATACCTGACAGAGGGGCTTCAATAATGTCACTGAATTTTCCCTGTTGTCTGTCTCACACTTCCAGCCATTTCCCTTATTCTTCCTAAACTCCAGTTTTAGAGGACTTCACAGGTAGGAAAATTATGTCATTTTTATTCAAATTGGGATATTTTAAGAGTAAACACGGATGCTGTTCATCATTATACTGAGACAACAGGTGCAAGCCAGTACTGTCCTGGATAAGGTTGAACAGGTCATCACCCTAATTACAAGTTAATATTTCATTCCTCCTATCACAGTAAAGGTTTTAATGAAAGTCTTCTCCTGTTTTCATACTTCATTCTTTAATTTCTGTTTGTCACACTCCTACATCTCACTATTTTGCCCAGGCTGGTCTCAAGCTCCTGGCCTCAAGTCATCCTCCTGCCTCGAGGTCCCAAAGCACTGGGATTACAGACAGGAGCCACCATGCACAGCCAGTGTTGTTCATGCTTGAGTGTTGTATCTGCGGTTTGATGATGTTGATGTAGAAAGTAAACAATTGGCGACCTGCAGATTTTGGGAGGTGGTTGTGATGGGGTTGAGAATTCCTAAGTCATCAGCACATGCTTTCCTTCTGGAATTATGAAAATGCATGCATTCCACGGAGATCCTGGGCCCCCCTTGCGAGTTTTTGACCTTGCCTAATTTTGTACAGTAGATTGGAGGTTTCATTGTGATTCTTGGTGAATCGATGTGTAAGTTGGTTTTTTGTTGTTGTAGTAGTTTTTGTTTTTTTAGTGTAAGATTTCATTCTGTGTCTGCGCACGTTAATCTCAACTGGTGGGAGATGTGGTTTAAGTGTTTTCCACTGTTCTATTTTAGAACTGGGGGCGGGGGCCTTGCCTGCTGACCCAGGCTCAGAGGCCCCCTCTGGCTGATCTCCCTACGGGGAAGGGGGAATGTCCAGGGCCATTCTCTGGGTATTCAAGACCCTGGAATCCTGGCCCAGATGGACCTGAGCTTGCCTCTTAGGGTTGGATGGGCCTTTTCCTTGGCCCTCTTCTCCTGAGGGCGGACAGCTTGGCTGGTATCTGAAATTGTTTGTCAGAGATGCAAGGAGCATGGAACCTTCAGCAGAGGGGTCCCATTGTCATGGGCTCACTCCTAGAGGTTCAGGAGCAAGCAGTGGGGAGGGGGGCAGGGGCAGGAGGAGTCTGCATCCAGGTGGCCAAATTTCAGATATGCCCTCCAGGGAGCCTGAGGACTACAAACCATAGCTACCACCCACATCGCTGTGAACGTACATTCATCAAGGAAGGCATGAGGACTTTTACATATCAAATCGTGTGGTCTGTGAGCCCCCTCTTCTGCTCCTGCCCTGCATCCCACAAACATTTAGGGGCATGTGAGACATCACACCCACCTCACCCAGGTAGCTTCTCACCATATTTGTGCTGTTTTGAGGTTCCTTCTGCCCTTAGATATTCACTTACACCAATACAAAAATGAATACATGGTTCACTCACCTCCACAAAGTTAGTAACTCTTGCCTTGTAACATAATTCACTTACAATTGAACAATGAGAACACTGGGACACAGGAAGGGGAACAGCACGCACCCACACACCGGGGCCTGTCATGGGGTGGGGGGAGGGATAGCATTGGGAGATATACCTAAAGTAAATGACGAGTTAATGGCTACAGCATGCCAACATGGCACATGTATTCATATGTAACATACCTGCGCTTTGGGCACATGTACCCTAGAACATAAAGTATTAAAAAAAAGTTCTAGAAACAAGAAATTGTAAGCTTTCTAAAACACTATTTTTACAGCAAAAAAAGAAAGAATTGGAACTCTAATTCCACAAATTTTTAGTCAATCTCTAAAATGGCGCCATGAAAGACAGAGCTCTGAGTGTGTCAGGGGAAACAGAAATCCATGTCAATATTGATGATTAAGAAAATAAAGAGACCGGGCGTGGTGACTCACACCTGTAATCCCAGCACTTTGGGAGGCCGAGGTGGGCAAGATCACCTGAAGTCAGGAGTTCGAGGCCAGCATGGCCAACGTGGCAAAACCCCGTCTCTATTAAAAATACAAAAATTAGCTGAGCATGGCAGCACTTGCCTGTAATCCCAGCTATTCAAGAGACTGAGGCAGGAGAATCACTTGAACCCGGAAGGTGGAGGTTGCAGTGAGCCAAGATTGAATCACTGCACACCAGCCTGGGTGATAGAGTGAGACTCTGTCACAAAAATAAATAAATGAATAATTTAATTAATTAATTAATTAAAAGAATGGGAGTGAACAGAGAATAGAAGAGTTTAATATGTGAGAGTGTGACTGAGGAACTGGCTTCCTGGGGGAGAAGCTGGCATTTGAGGGTGACCCAAATAAGGAATTTTGCAAAGACCAGATAAATTAGCATTTCAGGGAACTGTATAGCCAGTGAGAAGTCCCCGTGTGAGGAACGAGATTATGGATTCCAAGGAAGAATGAGGGGCTGGTGTGGGTGCGGCACAGTGGATGTGGGTCAGGCAGGGCCCTGATCCCACAGGACCACCAGATCCAGGTGTGGAGCTAGAGTGACAGGAATCCACTCAAGGGTTTTTAAATAAAGAAGTGATGTAAACTGATGTACCTTCTTAGCAGATCGTCCTAGATGCAGAGAATGGATTGCACTGGGGGTAGACAAGAAGGGAGTTCAGGCGAGTGCGTTGGGGGAAATAAATAATTAAAACCAAAACTTCTCCCTACCCAGAAAAACCTCTCCACAAAAGTAAAAGAGAAAAAAATAGAAACGCTGTTATTGTTGAATAAGCTTTCAATCAGAATGCGATTCCTGTCACCGGCATTCTGCTAAGAAATTGCAAAGAAAGAAAAACAATCTCACCCTTTCATTATCAAGCAGATAAAACTCATTACAGACTTGTTCTTCAAGATGAACAGTAACTAGCCCTCTAGCAAGAGGGCTTAACAGTACTCTTGGTCAACACGTAGTTCATCCTAGATCCACCCAGAAATTGGGGTGATCATCTGTGGTAGCTGTGGTTTTATATAAAGAAAAAATAAACTGTGTACATCCTTAGGAAAGGAGGTAGTTTTGCAACTTGGAGTCAGGTGCCTGCAGAAGAGTTAGGCTCCTGTCCTTTTGTGGAAGGAGTAGGCACGGGCATTACCTGCCTTGATGATGTGTTTCAAAGAGATGGCCTCAGGTCCTAAGGAAAGACATTCCTAGGTCTTAAAGCTGCCAGGAGGCTTATTTAGCTTTTGTAAATATCCACATCCATTTCAAAGGAACTGAGAAAGTACCTTTGAAGTTGAAGGTTTTCTAAAGAAAATGCTCTAAGAAAGGGAGGGGGAGAAGTCTGGTCCTTTATCTGCTGCAGGGAGAATTCAGTCTTTCACTTTTGTTTTGCAAATGCCCTTACGCTCCTAGTGACTGGGACCCAGGTACCAGAAGGAACTGGAGGTACTTCTCAGGGTGACAAGATGTGCCCTGGAGTGAATGTTTGCTGTGGACAGGGAGGACTCAAGGACAACTACTAAGGTTTTGATTTGAGCAACTCGGAAGGCGGGGGTGCCATTTACAGAGAGGGAAAAATAGTAAATATGAACTCAATTAATGAGGCAGAAATCAATTAATGAAATTCATGATCTGCTTTACAAACTCACAATGCTAACACGTCCACTTTCCTCCATAGTTGACCTTCTAAAACACCCTCCTGCCTTTTCGAGCATCAAATTCAGAATCTCCCTCTTGAGGAATCCCAGTTCTCCTTGGAAATAGCCAGGAAATAACTTCGGGATCACATGCTCCCAAAGGGAATCAGTTTTACTTCTCAGCACCCTTGAGGTAGGGGACTGGGCTGAGAGTCAGGTCCTGCAAATCTGTGGCTGCTTGCTGCCAAGTAGTGTCCCTGCTGAAGATGGGTCCTGCACCCATCTGTGACTATGATGCTTGGAGGGTGTGCAGGAACTGTATTTCCACTTATTACTTTATATCCCTCCCATTCAACCCTTGTTTCCCAAATAGCATTCAATCCTCCATTCACCCTCCAGGGTCCTAAAGGGCTCAGATTCTCAGCCACATTCAGGGCTGAATCAAAGCTGCCCCCGAATGTTTCAGCCCTAACTGTCCTGCCTCGGATTCAACCTGTGTCTATCATTTCCCCTTTGAAGAGCTGATGTCTGCAACAACCTAGCTTAGAGGCGACCCAGATGTATTTCCAGTGTAAAATCAGGTGCACTTGACTGGGACTTTATTCCCTTCTTCCTCAAAAGACTGCTTATGCAAACTAACCCTGCTCCACCTGGCCATTAAAAAGGGATGGTCTCTGTTAAGCAAAAGCGGATTGCTCCCCAGGGTATTGGGGGAGGACACGCCCTACGTTTGCATAACTAAGAGGACCTCGGGAGTGACAGCCTGATTCCTAATTTGCATCAGCCTGACGCCAGTGCACAGAAGCAAGGAGCTTCACAGGCTATTGACCCTCCACATTAAAGGAATAGAAAGAATAAAAAGTGTTTCACCAGCCCGGCAATAGCATCACTGCCTAGCAAGTAGCCAATTCTACTTTATAAACCTGATTTCAAACCCAATAGCTTTCCTTCATGTGTTGAACAACAGAGGTTCCATGTAATGCACAGGCTGTAATCTGAGTATTAGATGCGACTACTTCTGTATATTGGTGTTGCTTTATGTATTTCTCTACAGATATGAGAAGCATTTTATCTATGGAGGTACGCAGGGATGTTTTAAATGATATCGGTACGCTAAGCAAACGTACTTCTATGAACTAATACCTCAGTCAACAAATACAGTTTTACATGATGTTTAAAAAACATGTAAGTAGGAGTTTATGCATTTAATAGAATGTGGTCCCAACTTTGTTTTAGCAAAATAGGAAAATAATACAACTTTGCATATACATATAAATATAATTAATATTCATAATAAGTAAATATAATTATTATGTATAAATGACAATAATAAATATAATTATTATATATAAATGATAATAAATATTATATAAATACATAAATGATATTTATAATTTTCATAAATTATTACACTTATATTTGTATTATATATTATAAAATATATAATATGTATCATAAAATAAATGTACAAAAATAGATATTTATATTATAAATAGAATTATTAAAATTACTATATTTATATTATAAATAGAATTATAAAAATTATATTTATATTCAAAATTGTGCTATTTATATAATATATAAATATACTATATAATATTTAATATAAAATATTATATATTTTTATTTATATGCAAACTTGTGGTTTTTTGGTTTTTTGTTTTGAGATGGAGTCTCACCCTGTTGCCCAGGCTAGAGTACAATGGTGCCATCTCAGCTCACTGCAACCTCCACCTCCTGGGTTCAAGCAATTCTCCTGCCTTAGCCTCTCGAGTAGCTGGGATTACAGGCACGCGCCACCACGCCCAGCTAATTTTTTGTATCTTTAGTAGAGACGGGGTTTCACCGTATTGGCCAGGCTGGTCTTAAACTCCTGACCTTGTGATCCACTCGCCTCGGCCTCCCAAAGTGCTGGGATTACAGGTGTGAGCCACCGCACCCAGCCCACGAAGTTGTGATATATATACATATCTTATCTAGTTGCAAAGAGATTGACGTTATTGCAGCGTCTGGTTCTGCAGTGCAGTACCACACACTGTCAATCCTGCTGTTGGAAACAGAGTCAGACCCACTGCTGTTTTGTGAAGGGCAGCACAGGTTCTGTGTTGCGCAAGCTGACTGGGATGGTTCTGGACGCAGCCTCACAGGTGGCAGAGATGTCCCCTCAGAGGCCAATGGGCCTGTGGAAAGTGCCTCTGTGACTTGAGATTTTCCAGGGAACGCCTGTGGGAAACTGAAAAACAGGACACGCCTCTTCTCAGGAACAGGTGCTGCCTTTTTCTAGGGTCATTGAGGGATAAGACTGATGCACCTGAAAATGTTGTCTTCTTTTTTATGGCAAGAAACTAGAAACCTTCAGAGTCACCAACAAATCCAATTTGCAGAAAAGATATGTAAGAGAAAAATGAGTAAAGTGTATGATGTGGCACATAGAAGAATACAGCCACGGAAGAGGAGTGACAATGTGCTCTGCCAATCGCTTTGTGATGAGCCTGAAGTGGAAAAGCAGTTTCTGCCCCTAATGGAGTGTCCTTGGGTGGGGGCTTCTGTATTAGTCTAGAATAAGCTTTCTTGCTTTTACCAGAAAACATCTTTCCATCATTCATAACTAGAGGAAAATAAAATGAAATTTGTTTAAAAGACCCAAATGATGTATTTTGCACTACATTGCTTAAAATTGTTCTCTTTCTCCTTCCTCAAGCCTTCTTATAGGTTTTTTACTCCAATCTGGCTAACTCTAGGAACTTTTCATCTTTATTTCACCATTCTAAATACAAAGTGTGAGGGTCGGGGGTTTGCTTAAATTTAAGTAAGCCTTAGTAGTTTATTTATGGCAATTTTAAATAACCTTTGAAAATATACAAGCAGATATATACATGAGCTCTAAGTGCATATATAACTGTTTTATTAAAACTTACATTTTCATATAACTGGCATAAACTTTAGCTAATTATGTAGATGCATAATTAGAATAATTAGAATAATGTAGATGCAGTATTTCTGTTTATTAGACAACATGAACTTCACAAGTTTTAAACTTTTAATTGCATGCTGCATTATTATTGTTATACATATTCCAAATAAAAATGGGGTTGAGAACTACAAAAGGTACTTTCAAAAATGAACAGAATATTATGTCATTAGTGGACATGTAACCACTAGTGCAAGCCAGTGTTTCTACTGATACTCTGTGGAATTCTATTTGGAAGGATTTTAAGAGATTTTCTAGGAAAACTGTGCTCTATGATGACAATGTGGGATACGCTGGATTAAACAATGATTTTTAAAAGCTTTTTTTTTTACTGTAGTACAGCTCTGAACCTTTAATCCCTAATGTGCAATGGAAATCTCTAAGGGGAAACTGGGGTGTACAGTATTTGCCAATCTTATTTGACCAGATCCTATTAACTCCCAGAAAAGTGTTCAACAGAGCACTTATTTTTTGAAAGGCTGATATATCTGTTAAAATTCTTATTTGTGTATAAAATCTGTGCACCTTTGTGTAAAACTTTCTTAGTAGTGGGTATTATATATCTTTTCTTTTGATAAATATTAAATAAAAATTTAATTTTTTATTAAATAAGGACATCTTGGTTTTAAAAATTATAATGAAACTGTCATCCCTGATGTCCTTGGCATCAGGGGACTTTTGTTTTTAAATTCTTGTACTATTATATAACATTCATTTCATTATATAAATGTTGCTATATTTACAATGGCTATCACTCTATGACAATTATTTTAATACTATACACTTATTGTTAATTTTTTAACCTATATAAACTGTGACAGAAATTATCACTTGGAAATGAATACTTAATTATACATATGACCACTTGCTTGAGGAAAGGAAGAATTTTCCTTTGAAGATGGGAAATTCAGTCAGATGAACAAGATTGTACATATACAGTAGGATTTGCTTATGATTATTTTCTGAAACCCAGAGAAATCTCAGCAACAGTTGATCATAGATTCTATAGGAACATCACTCAAAGAGTAAATTCCAGAATTCATGTAAAATGCTGGCTCAGGAAAGGTACCACTTTGGTACCAAGACAGTGGCCAATTGCTTTGTGATTCTGGTGATTGTATTCTATGATTAGTGTTCTATGTTAGAAAAATGTGTGGCTTATGGGTGAGACCTTCATGACTTTCTAACTGTAAGTGTTGCGTCTTCACATCTATCCTGCCTTCCTCTGCTCTCCCAGGCTTCTCTTGGAGTCATAGGCTTGGATTTCCCTGTGTTCCAGTCTTTGCAGCTGATGGGAGGAAAGTGGGAAAGTACAGAAATGGCCTTCAGGTGACTCTGATTGTCATTCCCTCTCTCTTTCCATTGAAAACCCCACTCTGAAACCCAAGCACTCTCTCTTGATCTCCACTGAGAATGCTGTTTTCAAGTGAGATTCCCCTGTACAAAACACGAGTAATGATAATGATATTGATAATGACGTGAAGAATGGTGTGTCAGAAATCATGGCCAGTGTTATGAAATAAGTGTGATTGAGGGGCTTCCATTTGCAATATTACAGTAAGGACTCTTAAAACTTATATGCTGAAAATATAGTACAAGTGCTGGTTACAAATGGTTTTGGATTTTCAAACTGTGTCATTGAACCTGCAAGAAAATAAGGACTCCTGGATGACATGAAATGCAGAAATGGAGAGAGATTGTGAAACTCGGAAGCCAGCTCTGCCCTGATTGACTCTGCTGATTCCCTGTGATGTGGAGCTTCCACTCTGAGAGTCCCTTGGCTCAGGGGATAGAAAACAAATCTAAGCCTTTCTGATGTTGAAAATATAATAGGAGACTCTCAGGTATAGCTGGAAGACCAAAGGGTGTTCTACTCTCAGTGTTGGGAGAATAGACAGACATAGATGTTGACAGAGACATAGTTGCATGCAACTCACAACAGCCAGAGGGTTTCACACTAGTCTGTAGGTGAATTTCTACCATCTTTGGGGTCCAAAATACCTCAAGCTGATAATTTATTTTTGAAAAGAGGAAGTTTTCTGTTGTTCCAGGCAGATCCTGTAATCTAATGTGTATCTCCTCTGGATAGGTGTACCTTCAAACCTGCATACAAAGAATTACCATAAGTAAAGTTCCCCAGAACAGAAGTGCAAATGTGAAAACTTACAAACAGCTTAGTTTACATGAGAAATTGGAATTCTTATCAGATTCAGACTGTAATAATGAAAAAAAAAGAATAAAAATATGAGTAGGAAACCAAATACTACATGAATGGCCAAATAAATGTGAAAATAATCCCAGCCATCACATATCCTTACTAAACGTAATTTGCAAAAAGACAAACAAAACAAAACGAACAGATTATTTTAGTTTATTAGTCTGTTTTCTGCTGCTTATAACAGACTCTCTGAAACTGGGTAGTTTATAAAGAAAATAAATATACTTCTCACAAATATGCCGGCTGAGAAATCCAAGGTCAACGGACCACATCTGGCCCTCTTGCTGGTGGGGATTCTGGAGTCCTGATGTGTGCAGGCATCGCCTGGCGAAGGGCTGAGCATGCCAGCTCAGGTCACTCTTCCTATAAAGTCACCAGTTCCCCTCCTGTGATAGCCCATTAATCCATTAATTTACAAATGATTAATACAATCACCTCTTAAAGGCCTCACCTCCCAATATGACCATACTGATTACATTTCAACATAAGTTTTTGAGGGGACAAATAGTCAAATCATAGTATTTATGAAGTAGAAAAATTAGGCCAAGTAAAAGCTCTGAGATGAAAAAAATGAAAAAAAAATAAGCAAACAAATTGGTAAATATGTATGAAAATTTAAACAATCATCAGTCAACTATGTAAAACAATAATATTTAATTTATGAGGTTTATAAAAACAAACGGATAATGACTATGTCTAATTTAAGATTTTTTTAAAAAATAACTAAAATACCTAGCAATTCATGTAATTAGAGAGAGAATAATAAATATTAAAGAAGAAGGTAAGACTATTACAACTAAATACATACTAAAATTTCTAGAAAGTCTACTAAAATAAAAGCATGAGAAAAAATTAATTAGTATGAAAGCAAGCAAAAAGGTAGAGCAAATGGGGGTGCACATAGAAAACACAAGCTAAGATGGTCGAGAGAAATCCAAATAGAGAAGAAACTTCAGGGACTATGAGTAGACTAAATTACCCAATTAAAGGACAAATTCTGAGACTGAATTTAAAGAACAGTCTAACTGCATGCTGTTTGGAAGTGAAAATCTAAAACATAGGAGTCCAAGTCATTTGAAAGAGCAAGTGTGTACAAGCAGCATGTACAATAATTTTCACAGCAGCATTTTATATAAGGGCAAAAAGAAAAATAACTCAAAGATCCATCAAGAGGAGGATGGAAAAATCATGGTACATTCATGCAATGGAAAACTATACAGCAATGAAAATGAGTAGACCAGAGCATCATGCCTAAACGTAGATGACTTCCAAAAACATAATACAAGCAAAAAAAGGAGAGGGAGAGATACAGAATTTGCAACATATAATTCCAGTTAAGCACTTGATTTCAGGAAACTGATATATGTGGCTAAAACTGGAATGCATACATTTATGGTAACTATGAAGAAAAGCAAGGGAATGATAAACATAAAATTCAGAAAGTGACTTCCCGTGAAGGGGAGGAAGAAGGTGACATGGGGAAGGGTATATTCTGTGCATTGATCATATTGATGTATTGGTAAATATTCTGTTTCTTAGAGTTGGTAGAACAGATGTTCATGTCATTGTTCTCACTGTGTTATAGATACACACGTATACATTTCAATGTAATAAAAATCAATTTGAGAGAAATAGAAGGTGGTGAAGACAGCTTCTGGCCTCAATTAGCTTGGAGAATAGTAAGCAGAAAGGCAAGTTAGCAAGTTTTTACACTTCATCTTCACAGCAGACTTAATAACTTACGTAGTAGCCTAATTTTTACTGATTTGTTAGCTGATGATAAGTGTGCTTAAGTGATCATTAAGTACTAATTAGGTACTAATTAAGTCCTGATGGGATTTGAAGCAGGTCTGACCAACCGTAGGATCCTTGATGTCTGCATGATATGACACTATTGGATAGAGCTTTGATCTTTTAATCTGCACAGTTTAACATTTTCTGTTGTTCTGAATTATTTGTTCATTGCCTCCCCTATTAGGTTAAAAATGTCTGAATAGCACAGAGCAGGTCTTATTCTTTTTTATATATCTTCTAACTTTTTATTTAAATGGATTTTATTATTCCATTTATCTATCCATATGTAGACATATGTTTATGCAAACACACAAACACAAACAAATGCTTCAGAATTTACAAAACAAAAAGCAAAGCCTACTCATTACTTTAAGGCTTCAAATATTAAAATGGACAGTGTGATGGTATGTATATAGAATAATACACTAATCTCTTTTTTTTTTTTTTTTTGCTCTTTCATAAAACATTGTGTTGAAAACACTGAAGCACTTTGCAGAGAGAAAGTCAGCTTTTAGTTGTCATCTCTTATGTGGTGGAGTGGAAGAAAGAGCTCATTATTCTAATTGAAAGTAAAAATGAAAAAAAATCTAAGCTTTGGATTTTTCAGGAGTATCTTTCTAATTTTTAGTACAACACATAATACACAGCAGTTATAGAAACTGGAGAAAAAAATTCCTATTTCTTGAGGCTGCTGCATTTTAGTGTGATGGGGGGAACTCTGGTGAAAGCTCTGGGCTTGAGGGATTCTTTCCTGATTGGGTGCAGGCAGAGTTGATGGCTGCCTATGGGATGTGATTTTAGGCTCATCGTTTGCAATGCACTTTACACGTGATTACCAGAGACTGACATGACAAGGCTCCAGTGGCCCCTGAAAGCACATGCACCAGCCTGTTTTGCAGATTCTGGCCTCTACTCAACAGATTTGAGATTCTTTATATATATGCAAAAAGACAGAATATTATTTTCAGAGCTTTTGTTAACATTAGGGTAGCCATATAATATATTGTCCAACTTGGAATTTTTTGGGTGAGTGAAAGGGGGTTATTAATAATTTTGCCAAGATAATGGCACCTATGGGATCCTGGGTAAAACTCACTGGTCATCTCCTCTGGACCTTCTACCCTTGGCATCTCAACCAAGGTTATTGGATCACCTTTGAAGGCACAGACCTTAAGGAAATTCTTCCTATTTTGTTTTCCTTGAGGTTGGTGTACTTTAACTAGTTTATATAACTTGCAGTATGGGGTTTCATTAAAGTATTGCTAAAGAGAAAATCAGTCTGTGTATATGTATTTATTCTCAGGATAATGTAATTTTTATTTAAAAAAAAACCTTGATATGTTTCATCATTGGTTTCATTTTCAGTAGAATTTTGCTAGAATTTATTCAATGTAAGCACAATGAAGATGTATGTCATTGAATGTATCTCTGGGAAAAGAAACTATTTTTGTATGTTCATGTGTAGACAAATGACTTATTATGCCAATGAAGAATGCTTCAACCCACAAGAACAACCACACCTACAGGAATGTGGAAACCATGTTTTCCAGCCTGTGACCTGGCCTTCTCTTCTGTTTGCAGCGTCAATTGCGGCCACCTGCAACGATCCAGGTATGCCTCAAAATGGCACCCGCTATGGAGACAGCAGAGAGGCTGGAGACACCATCACATTCCAGTGTGACCCTGGCTATCAGCTCCAAGGACAAGCCAAAATCACCTGTGTGCAGCTGAATAACCGGTTCTTTTGGCAACCAGACCCTCCTACATGCATAGGTATCAGCCAACAGAACTTAGAAATTTTATATTCAGGAATGGATGCATGTTGTCATTTAAATTGCTCCATAAATGTATTATTCCTTCAGAAATATTTCTCAAGAGTTTCTTTCATGTTCGCTGGCTCTCTGAGACTCCTGAAATGTTATTGTAAACCTTTAAACTTTATTTAATTAGGTGGGATAAAGGAAGTCATCCCCTTAATGTACAGTAATTGACATTTACCATACATTTCCTACCCTTAACAAATGTTATATAAACATGGATCAATCAAATTACTGTAATTTAAAATTCTATGCGGCTCAAAATTTATAACCCTACCATTGCTATTCTGATTTTTAATATAGAAACATGCCCTGAAGCAAAACCTACTCACTAAAAGTACTTTCTCTTTTTAGATGTTTTTCCCCTATAATACTAGTACATTTAAAACAGAATTCTGGAAACTAGAAATTATACTGTTTGTATTAAAATGAAGATAAAAGGAGGTTTGTTTCTGCAATTTATTAACGTTTTATAGTCTGACCTTATTAAAAGGATAACAAATGATTTTGCAGACTTTGGCTGGAATAGCCACCTGAGACAATTTATCATAAATATGGTTTTAGGCTAATATATATTTTATGTAAAATAGTAATTTCAGGTAGATGGTCTCTTCATTCAATAAAATATTTTACCATGAAATTCCTACTTAGAGTATATCATCTTAGTTTTGAAAAGAAACTCTACTGAACTTTATTATTTTAAGGAACTATCACAGTTTAGTACTTCTTTATAATCTGTCTGAAAAATGTAAAATTTAATTGATGTGTGAAGAGAGAAAGTGATCATGAAGTGGGTAAACCGTTTTGCAGAGGATGACCTTGGAGGGGATTTGTGGTTTGAAATGGTTTTGATTGTTGTGTACACAGCGGTGGTAAAATTCTCAGTGGTCTTGGGGAGCTATGATACAGCGTTCTTGCTTATGACAAACCACTTATCCCAGTTGTGAAGACACATGAAGTTGGATAGCTGTGGTTGTTAGCATTCTCAGCCTTGTCGGGGAGCAATCTATGTTTGTTTAATGTTTGATGCTGCATTTACTTTTCATAACGTCTGTGAACACAGTCACGCATTTTTACTCACGCTGAGTCATCAGAAGACTGGAGAGATTTCGGCGTGTTTCTTTTTTAAAGTGGAGTGATTGCCTATAAATGTGGCAATCATTTTAAACCAATGGTCTATTTTTACATTAGGAAAGTTTTTTTTTTTTCTTCCATTTTGCATGTTTTTAGGCTCATGGAGGAATACATTAAAAAGCGATGTAACTATGAGTTAATCCCTTAAAAGTAATTCATTAATTTATATTAATTTGAACATGCAAATATAAAATTTGGCCATCTCCTAATTAATCTACAAACAAATTGATCTTTTGTTAGATCATCTCTTAGTTATTTTATTTTGACCAGCAACTAGGTAATCCAAAACGCACCAAAAGCTAAATAAGTAACTCTGTCTCTACTTTGAATGTCAGTTTCAAGGACAAGCTGAAATCACTTGCAGGCAAATGAATAATCAATTATTTTGGCAAACAGACCCGCCTACATGCATAGGTATTATGTAACAGAAAAATGGAAAATACATAATTGGAAATAAATTAACATTATATTTTTATTACATTGTAATTTTCTGTTTTTTAGGAATGAGGTTTACGTCCTTTGTGACAAGCTTGCCCATTAGGGCATGAGTTAATCATAATTAGCACTTATGTAAATTATGTTTCAAAGATTCAAAACACTTTTTAATTTTTTTACCTTTTTTCATATTAAAGGGTAATACATTTTACTGAAGACATTTTATAAAGTATATTAAAGAGGAGAAAAACATTGTCATCTTTTTACTTGGAGACAATTACAAATTAATATAGACATTTATAAATGATTTCATAATTATGTATATGTAATCTATTTTAAAATGTTTTAGGCTGGGCGCGGTGGCTCACGCCTGTAATCCCAGCACTTTAGGAGGCCAAGGCGGGCAGATCACTTGAGGTCAGAAATTTGAGACCAGCCTGGGCAATATGGTCAAACCCTGTCTCTACTAAAAATACAAACATTAGCCAGGTGTGGTGGTGCATGCCTGTGATCCCAGCTACTTGGGAGGCTGAAACATGAGAATTGCTTGAACCTGGAAGGCAGAAGTTGCAGTGAGCCAGGATCACGCCACTGCACTCCAGCCTGTGCAACAGAGTGAGACTCTGTCTCAAAAATAAAAAAGTTTTAAAATGACAGCATCCTGCATGACTATTTTGTAAATTGCGCTTTTTACTTATCAGTACGTGGTGTGTATATTTTATGTTACTATGTATTTTCTACTAATTTTTAATGACTAAATCATATCTCTTTAGAAGGCACCACTACACCACCAATGCCACTCTCTAGTGTCTATTTGTTTGAATCTACCAATATTGACTTTTCGGGTCCCTTATTATTGTATAATTAAGTTGTTTTAACCTTTTCCCTATTCTAAAGATAGCTGCAATGAGCACCCATGTTGCAAAATAAATCATTATTATTGACAAATGACATATTTCTACAAACTTGCATATTTCTAGGACTTTTTAAACATGTTTTTGTTTCATTTTGTTTTTGAGGTGGAGTCTCTCTCTGTCGCTGAGGCTGGAGTGCAGTGGCATGATTTCAGCTCATTGCAACCTCCACCTTCCAGGTTCAAGCAATTCTCCTGCCTCAGCCTCCCACGTAGGTGGGATTACAGGCACCCACTGCCACGCCCGGCTAATTTTTTTAATATTTTTAGTAGAGATGGGTTTTCACTATGTTGGCCAGGCTGGTCTCAAACTCCTGACCTTGTGATCTGCCTGCCTCGGACTTCCAAAGTGCTGGGATTACAGGTGTGAGCCATTGCGCCTGGCCCATTTTTAAAATCACTTTCAGAGCAGTCACACAGATTTACCTTGCCATCAGCCATAAATATTTATTAATATTTTCTCTGACTCAGAGAACACACCACACATGATAGATCTTAAGGCAAAGAGTGATGATGTCTTGTTTTAATTGGCATTTTAAATTAATAATAAGGTCGAACTTTTTTTTTCATATGCTTGTTGGCTGTTTGAATTTGTTCTTTCCTGATTGATCAGCTAACTTACTTTTTTCCTTTTCATTATCAGTGTATATTTACTCATTACTGGCTATCTCTCTTTCTTTCTCTTTCATAAAATATCTTAACCTCTCACCTGTTGTGTGTGACAACATTTATTTTCAACACCTGCCGTTTGCGGTTGCTTTTTCTTGAGTGTTGCGTGGATGCCTCACTTTTTTTTGCTGTTATTGTTACATCCGAAATGACTCCTACCATAAAGGCTCTTCTGTTTAGCTTTTTGACTTAGTCTAGAAGGAGAATTCTGTAGACGAAAGGACATTAATGACTTTTTTTTTTTTTTTTTTTTTTGAGACAGGGCCTTGCTCTGTCACCTAGGCCTGGAGTGCAGTGGTGGGATCTTGGCTCACTGCAGCCTCCACTCCCAGGTTCAAGCGATTCTCCTGCCTCAACCTCCTGAGTAGCTGGGATTATAGGTGTGCGCCACTAAGCCCAGCTATTTTTTGTATTTTTAGTAGAGGTGAGGTTTTGCCATGTTAGCCAGGCTGGTCTCGAACTCCTGCCCTCAGATGATCCACCCACCTAGGCCTCCCAAAGTGCTGGGATTACAAGCATGAGCCACCGTGTTCGGCTTCAACTTCCTTATTCTGAGTAAAGTATCCCTAAAAAGTCTTCATTTTCTTATATAGCCTGCAATTGCTTTTCCCCAAGTCCAAATTGCAAAACAATCTGAAAAGCCAAAATGTACCCTAGGTTTGCAGAAATTCATTTAGGGACAACAGACTGTCCTGACATAAAGGTGTCTATTTAGAAAATATGTATCGCACCCAATGGTGTGAACATTCACATGTTTTAATGC
>NW_012109252.1:604964-623081 GCF_000951045.1 Mandrillus leucophaeus
TTCTACAAACTTGCATATTTCTAGGACTTTTTAAACATGTTTTTGTTTCATTTTGTTTTTGAGGTGGAGTCTCTCTCTGTCGCTGAGGCTGGAGTGCAGTGGCATGATTTCAGCTCATTGCAACCTCCACCTTCCAGGTTCAAGCAATTCTCCTGCCTCAGCCTCCCACGTAGGTGGGATTACAGGCACCCACTGCCACGCCCGGCTAATTTTTTTAATATTTTTAGTAGAGATGGGTTTTCACTATGTTGGCCAGGCTGGTCTCAAACTCCTGACCTTGTGATCTGCCTGCCTCGGACTTCCAAAGTGCTGGGATTACAGGTGTGAGCCATTGCGCCTGGCCCATTTTTAAAATCACTTTCAGAGCAGTCACACAGATTTACCTTGCCATCAGCCATAAATATTTATTAATATTTTCTCTGACTCAGAGAACACACCACACATGATAGATCTTAAGGCAAAGAGTGATGATGTCTTGTTTTAATTGGCATTTTAAATTAATAATAAGGTCGAACTTTTTTTTTCATATGCTTGTTGGCTGTTTGAATTTGTTCTTTCCTGATTGATCAGCTAACTTACTTTTTTCCTTTTCATTATCAGTGTATATTTACTCATTACTGGCTATCTCTCTTTCTTTCTCTTTCATAAAATATCTTAACCTCTCACCTGTTGTGTGTGACAACATTTATTTTCAACACCTGCCGTTTGCGGTTGCTTTTTCTTGAGTGTTGCGTGGATGCCTCACTTTTTTTTGCTGTTATTGTTACATCCGAAATGACTCCTACCATAAAGGCTCTTCTGTTTAGCTTTTTGACTTAGTCTAGAAGGAGAATTCTGTAGACGAAAGGACATTAATGACTTTTTTTTTTTTTTTTTTTTTTTTGAGACAGGGCCTTGCTCTGTCACCTAGGCCTAGAGTGCAGTGGTGGGATCTTGGCTCACTGCAGCCTCCACTCCCAGGTTCAAGCGATTCTCCTGCCTCAACCTCCTGAGTAGCTGGGATTATAGGTGTGCGCCACTAAGCCCAGCTATTTTTTGTATTTTTAGTAGAGGTGAGGTTTTGCCATGTTAGCCAGGCTGGTCTCGAACTCCTGCCCTCAGATGATCCACCCACCTAGGCCTCCCAAAGTGCTGGGATTACAAGCATGAGCCACCGTGTTCGGCTTCAACTTCCTTATTCTGAGTAAAGTATCCCTAAAAAGTCTTCATTTTCTTATATAGCCTGCAATTGCTTTTCCCCAAGTCCAAATTGCAAAACAATCTGAAAAGCCAAAATGTACCCTAGGTTTGCAGAAATTCATTTAGGGACAACAGACTGTCCTGACATAAAGGTGTCTATTTAGAAAATATGTATCGCACCCAATGGTGTGAACATTCACATGTTTTAATGCAGAAATGTAGATGGGTCTCATTAAGGACCATAGCTTCAAACCCTGATGGTGAAGGAGCTGCTACATATGTATGTTTGCTATTTAGCATAGTGGCTAAAGGTTTTGAATGAGGGGTTGGTGGGTTGAAAAGAATAGGTGGATTTTATCTCTACATTTATTCCTTCTGGAGAATTTCCTAGCATCTCTGAGTTGCATTTTTTGCTATTCTAATCCTTTCCAAAATATTTTGCAAGATAATTAAAACCTAAGAAAACGAACATGAAGAATACCAGACCAAACGAGAGACCAAACAAGGCCAGGCAGCACTCCTTAATTCCACTTTCAGCTTTTAAATCACCTCGTTTGAAAGTGCCTCCTGGGACCTATGTGACTAAGACAGGGTTTCCCCTGTGTGTCTTTTAAATCAATATTTGAATCATATCCGTGAACTATTCCTGCTGGTAGCACCCTGTAGACAGTGCCCTGAATCTGTCATTTTTCATCTTTCAAAACCTGCGTGGAGCAGAATCTTCTAGACTTTCAGGTACCTTCTTTGTCTGCATCAGCTCTCCTCCCTCATCGGTCCACGCAAGCACTTCTCCACGCTGTCAGCAGCATGATTCGGAGGAGGCACTGCCCTGTGAGAGCTGAGGGGGATTCTGAGGAGACACTGCCCTGTGGGAGCTGAGGGTGATTCTGAGGAGACCGTGCTCTATGGGAGCTGAGGGTGATTCTGAGAGGAACTGCCCTGTGGGAGCTGAGGGTGATTCTGAGGAGATGTGGGAGCTGAGGGTGATTCTGAGAGGAACTGGCCTGTGGGAGCTGAGGGTGATTCTGAGGAGGAACTGGCCTGTGGGAGCTGAGGGTGATTCTGAGGAGGAACTGGCCTGTGGGAGCTGAGGGTGATTCTGAGAGGAACTGGCCTGTGAGAGCTGAGGGTGATTCTGAGAGGAACTGGCCTGTGGGAGCTGAGGGTGATTCTGAGAGGAACTGGCCTGTGGGAGCTGAGGGGACAATTTCTTCTGCACGATTCTTTTCTTTTTAAAAAGCGTACTGGGGAAAATCAAGTTTTAATCTTTTTCTGTAAAAATTATATTACTCTTGAACGTATATCTGTAGAATTTATTATTATAAATATTTTCTGCAGTGGCATTCAGAGTTTGCATTCAATTAGGCTGTGAGAGTATAACAAAAACTACTGGAGTTAGTTGTATTTCTTATTATAAAAATTAAGTTTTCAGAAATGTTAAGTAAGTATTTAAAGACACCCTCATTACTGAAAATTGTGAAGCATGGGTCTTCATCTTCCTTCATCTTATTTACAAAACAAAATCTCTTTTGTGTAGGGGAAAAAATCAGCAATTAAGACATTTTCTTTTCTACATGTTTTTTAATGCATATATGAGCAATAATGGGAATGAAATAAGACATATAACTTAAGGGGAAGACTATGATTTAATGGTAGTCACACTTTAAACAACTTGGTGACAAACCACAATATTTGATATAAACAACTTTTAAACGCAGCATATTATGTATCTAAAATGTGTATACTTATAAATTCTGCAGTATTTTCACACCTTCCCTGAGATGAGAGGTTTAGGAGAAACCTTATAAAACAATCCTAAAATCTTTCCAATTCAAGAACAAAAATTGGCTTCCCTATTAATCACATTGAGCTACATAATTACTGCCTTGCTAATATAAATGTAAACACATTTAATTCAAAATTTATGACTTCAAACACAAACTAAATTTGTTATTATCCTATAAAGTGGTTCTTTCTAATAATATACCAAGCATTGTGATCAAATGGTATTTCCAGACAGTAATGTTCCAACTCAGCTCCTCACTGATACGTATACTTAGAGGTCACTTAAACCTTTGGGGTCTGCTTTGCCACTTTGAAACATGCGGAAAGGAATTCAAGCCTTCCATACACTAGAGGACTGGGAAGATGTGAAAGGCCATGTTTTCATGTACCCAGTAACCGTTTCCTGCACACTTATTCCGATCCAGAAACCGCCTAGACATCAGGGATAAAACAGTGAACGGGAGCCGGACGATCACTGTACCACATGAAGCAGGCACTCAGGAAGAAATAGGCAATGATTTTATAAACTATGAGAAATAGCAAAAGAATTAACACGGCCATAAAATGATGACCATGGGATTTTTTTATTCAAGTGTTTTCCTGTTTGTTCCTATGTGTGCACGTTGGCAGGTGTAGGGATTAAGTCATCTTTCGTTTAATTGAGAAAATTTTAAATTATAGGAAAGAAATTTTATGTGCCAGAATTCTCTTTGAAAAGGGGGTGGAATGTTATGTAAAATTCATTAACAATTACATGAAAAATGTACAGGGTTCCTGGGTCTTACAGTTTTATCTGGATAATTGATAACCAACACACAATCTCTTTGATGGGGAAAAAATGCTGATGAACAAGCTCTTTTTCTTACAGAATTCTGTGATGTCTCATTCTACACTGACTGGCAGGCATTCTTCTGTCTCCTAACTCTGTCTCTGTAACTTTCTTTCTGTGACAGCTGCTTGTGGAGGGAATCTGACGGGCCCAGCAGGTGTTATTTTATCACCCAACTACCCACAACCATATCCTCCTGGGAAGGAATGTGACTGGAGAGTAAAAGTGAACCCGGACTTTGTCATTGCTTTGATATTCAAAAGGTACTGTCTCTTGCAGAACTCCTCTTTTTAGTAGGATTTTTAATGCCATACCTAAAAATTACTTCTTTTATGACCTCATAGTCTCCAGTGTTATATCTAGGTAAGCACTAGATTTTGTGTCTAATGGAGACTACACCAGGCTGCAAAATGACATAAATGGGAATACATTATTTTGCTTTGGAGTATTCTACTTATGTGAAGATGCACATGAATTATCTTTAAATACTGTTTATCTTGCAGACAATGTGCTCCCTATGAGAAGGCTTAACTTACAGAATGTTCAATAAAAATAATAAAAATATGGTATGGAGACACTTGGTGTAATTTCTCATCAATGCCTCCTGTCGTGCTCAATGCATGATAGTGAATTCCTTTCCACAGCACATCCTGACTTTCCTGAGGGTAGCACTGCTAATATCATTACAATAATTAAGACTTAATAGGGCCTTGAAAATGAAACTTTCCCCAAATGTGGTTGCTGTAAAGTCTGAGTTACTAGATTTCAGTCCTAAAAATATGCTAACTTATTCTTACTAAACTGGAGGGTGGAAGGTCAAATACTGTGGCCATTTTATGAAAATAAACTCTTTAAATAATTATATTATTAGGATATAGTATATGATAATTACTTTTTATTGAATCCAAAGATCTTTTCTAACTTTAGACTTTGACTTTTGAACTAAATGAATGTGATATTTGCAAAGGTGAGTCATTTTGTAGACTTTCCTATTGACCTTTCAGCTATCCAGGGCAAGTACCTGGGATTAGAGTTTTTAATCTGTCAATGGAGCCAGTTTCCTTTTCTAGAAATCTTTATGTCAATATTCAAGGCCTGAATGTGTTTACGTTCCCTCACTTTCTCCCTCTGATGAGATCTGAGTCAGTAGAATTTTACGTTTCTGTGATTCTGAATCTTAAGTAGGTTGATAATCATCTTTTCCTGAATTTACTAAACTGCCACAAATTTACCAAATGTTTCTTAGCTATTACAGAAAACCAGTGAACACTCACTGGCTATATTTTTTAGATATCTTTGTGGGTTTTGTTAATGTTAAATTCTAGCAGCATCCTCCTTAAAATTAGGAGGCACCTCTGGTTTCAAGATATTATAAGTGGATTAACAATGGAAGCCAGGTGTGGTGGTTCATGCCTGTAATCTCAGCACTTCAGGAGGCCAAGATGGGGAGCACTTGAGTTCAGAAGTTTGAGACCAGCCTGTGCAACATAGTAAGACTGTCACTACAAAAATATTTTAAACATTGTCCTGGTGTCCTTGTGTATGCCTGTGGTTCTGGTTACTCAAGAGGCTGAGACAGGAGGACTGCTGGAGCCCAGGAGGTGGAGGCTGCAATGAGCTATGATAGTGTCTAGTATGGGCAACAGAGCAAGATCTTATCTTAAAAAAAAAAAAAAGGAAAAGAAAAGGAAAGGAAAGGAAGACAGGAAGACTGAAAGAAGAGAAAGAAAAGAAAAGAGAGGGAGGGAGGGAGGGAGGGAGGGAGGGAGGAAGGAAGGAAGGAAGGAAGGAAGGAAGGAAGGAAGGAAGGGGAAAGAAAAGAAAAGAAAAGAAAAGAAAAGAAAAGAAAAGAAATAATTGAAAGTGAACACAGAACCTTGTTAGTAAGAGTTTCCTCCTTCCCGTAAAGTGCAACTCTTTTGATGATATGCATATTTAAGGCATTTTTGTGCAAGGACTTTTTCACTGTGTTTTATACACCCCTCTGGAAGTTTGAAACAGATAATCTCGAAGCCTCTCCCAACCTATAGATTGTATGACTCATTACCTGACCCAATGTCTCAGAAACTTCAGAAATCAGTGAAAACCAGTGACTTCTCTGATCTGGAGTTTGCATGTGATCAAGTGAACATCTTCCTGGGAAGTAGTGAGGAGGGAGAGGCCAGAATCCTGTTTAGGGACGAGGATGTCCAGCTTCCCAAACAGGAGGCTGGTGCTGATGAGGGCTGGCCAAGATGCACTGTCAGGATGATGGCAAATTCAGGTGTGCTTTTTGTGGGAGAGTGGGAGTCTGTCATTACTAATGATAAAGGCAAAGAATCAAATGACCTGAAGGACATATGCGCTTCCAGGCTCATTCAGGGCTGTGGGTCTTTAGAAAGAGGATGTTCCATCAAATTTCCCTGTGGACTGTGGGGCTCACACATTGGGGTTCAAATCAAATGTGGTTGAAACACTGAGTCAGGCTTTGGCATGCTATTAGAGCTTAGAGACACGTGCAGCTGGCAGAGGTAGCAATAAGGAGTTCACCAAAGGAACCATAATTAATTATAAATTTCACTCCAGACTTCTACACATGAATTTTGATACAGGCAAAAAAGGAGAGCAGATGGGATATATAGTGTTTTATTGTTTTCCTGTGTCTGGTAGTATTTGCAGTGTTGAATAAATTACCAATAATGATAATTAACTAAGCCAAATATTGGGGATATGGCATGACCAGATTTTAATAACATCCTTGCAAACACTCTAAATACAGTAATTATTCCAATAAAATTCTACTTAACCCACACCATTCCTGCTAGCCCCTATACCTAGTAACTCCAACCTTTTATTCCTTCTTCATTCCTGACGTCAATGAGCTTGTCAAATAAACAGACTAAGAAACCTTCCTAAATTTCCTTTAATAAATATATTCAGAATGTGGAGTGAGGGTATCCTTGACCCGAAACAGGACGGCGTGATGCAGGCTGGGCGTTGCACTGATGCTGGTGGTCCCACGTCCTCTGGTCCCCTTCATGGTGCAGTGGACCCCTCCAGGAGGGACCTTCTGTTGCTGTTTTATCATTCAAATCTCCAGATCAAATGGAGCCACTTAGAACATTTTAATGATTACAAAAACAAACAAACCAACAAGCAAAAACCCTGACCTTCTCTGACTCAGTTGTCCTAAATTTCTGCAAATAGAAAGGAAAGGAAGTGGGAGCTTCATAAATTGAGTGCTTTTTAAAGACACATACGAAAAACCTGCTATAGAGAAGAGAAGAGGGAAGGGGTGGCTGCAAGGGATGGGTTTGTTGGTTTGCTTGCTTGTTTGTTTGTTTTTGAGATGGAGCCTTGCTCTGTCGCCCAGGCTGAAGTACAGGGGCATGATCTCAACTCACTGGAACCTCTGCCTCCTGGGTTCAAGCGATTCTTCTGCCTCAACCTCCTGAGCAGCTGGGACTAGAGGCGCGCAACACCATGCTCAGCTAATTTTTTTATTTTTAGTAGAGACAGGGTTTCACCGCATTGGCCAGGCTGGTCTCGAACTCCTGACCTCAGAGATCGCCCACTTCAGCCTCCCAAAGTGCTGAGATTACAAGCGTGAGCCACCGCGCTCAGCCACAACGGATGGTTTTAATACTTCTACTTTATCAATTTATTCTGTTCACATCAAGATCGTAGACATCTTAACCAAGTTCAGCCTTTCCCTTAGAGTATGCATACTTTTAAAGCTCACAGACTATCAGCCTACACATCACCAATGGCAAATACAGCCTAGCCCTTGAGAGCTTTGGGTTTAAATTGTTACACTCTTTGGGGACTGACTATATGTTAATGTTAGAGGAGAGAGAAATAGAGAAAAATGGAGAAAGTGAGAGAAAAAGAAAGGAAGGGAGAGAGAAAGAAACTGGGATATTCAGTGATGGTGAAACATGATGTGAGAAAGGTTACGCTGTGCATTGTAGGGACCATTAATATTGGCTGATTCATCCAAGCAAGTGGAGGCTTTTTTTTTTTTTTTTTTTTTGGACAAGGTCTTGTTCTGTCTCAGACTGGAGTACATGGGTGCAGTGGTGTGGTCACAGCTCACTGCAGTCTCAAACTCCTGGCCTCAGGTGATCCTTCAGCCTCAGCTTCCTGAGTAGCTAGGACTACGAGTGTTCACCACCACACTCCACTAATTTTTGTATTTTTGTACAAACAGGATCTCATTATGTTGCCCAGGCTGGAACAACTGCATTTTTTAAGTAAAAATAATGTACAGGTTGTTTGTTTGTTTAAAAAAAAAAAAAAAAAAAAAACTTTAAGGATAGTAATTCTACTGACTATTCCAGTATTTTCAAATTCCAATATTTTCAAAGTTCCAATATTTTCAAAACTAAAAATATTCAGATAAAGATAAAAGGTCAGTGGAAATGTATCTCTTTTGAGCTCTGTTCTTTTAAACTGCATCTGATTTAGCAAATTAATGGGTACAGGGAAAGGATAGCGTAACTCTGCTATTATGACTTATTTCCTTTTGGCTATGGTCAAAATAATATTGTATTGAACATGATGGTAATTAGGCAAAATACGATTTGTCATAATTGATATATTTTATACTTATTGCTATTTTATTAATATTTTGATTCATATTACATTTAACTTTTGGATTGCCCTAATTGAAAAATTATTAGACAAAAGCAAATAAAATCACTTTGTGCACTCAAAGGCTTACCACTCTGGAAGATAAGGTAAATCTCTATTCGCCCTATGATGTAATTGCTATTCTTTTCTTTAGTTTCAACATGGAGCCCAGCTATGACTTCCTACACATCTATGAAGGGGAGGATTCCAACAGCCCTCTCATTGGGAGTTACCAGGGCGCTCAAGCCCCAGAAAGAATAGAGAGTAGCGGAAACAGCCTCTTTCTGGCGTTTCGGAGTGATGCCTCTGTGGGCTTGTCGGGGTTCGCCATTGAATTTAAAGGTACTGTGACTGCCTGAATTGGAGTGGGAATTGACTTGTATCGGGACTGTTTTTATTGTAAGCGTTGCTTTGTAACATCTTGCTTATCTGTTTAATACCCAAATGCTGACCTGTGTCTCCTCCGTCTGGGAAGATACATGTCTCCTCCCTCCCCAGTGAAGATATTCCCGAGGTGCATTTCTACCTTAACTGGAGGAAGAAAGAGAGGGGGACTAACTGTCCAAATTCATGACTATATAAAAATAAATTGTGGTTTGTAAAATAAAGAGTTTGATGACATTTAGTAATTATTTTAAGATGGGTTTTAACATCTTATAATTTGTTTCTTCAAGATGATTAAATGTAAGTACATGAAAATCACTATTTTTTTTTTTTTTTGGAAACAGAGTTTTGCTCCTGTTGCGCAGGCTGAAGGGCAATGGCTTGATCTCAGCTCATTGCAAGCTCCACCTGCCAGATTCAAGAGATTCTGCCTCAGCCTCCTGAGTAACTGGGATTACAGGCACCCACCACCACGCCCGGCTAATTTTTGAATTTTTAGTAGAGACAGGGTTTCATCATATTGGTCAGGCTGGTCTCGATCTCCTGACCTCAGGTGATCCACCTGCCTCGGCCTCCCAAAGTGCTGGGATTATAGGCATGAGCCACTGCGCCCAGCCAAAAATAATTTCATTTTATCTCAACATTTTCCATGTCAATATGTCTGTGCCCTTCCCTGCCTCGGTCACCCGGGCAGGTTTGGCAAGGTTTCTGACGCTGCTCAGAGCTCTTTCCTTTGGTCCTCAGATCAGTGATTCACCGTTGATTTGCTATAAACCATTCTCTGCCATTAACATCCAAGGAAAACAGACTGACCTAAAAAACCACCCTCAATTCAGCATTTTGCTATTGGGTCCATCAAAATAAATGTGTATTTTTTCAAGTTTATTTCTCATGTGAACAAAATAAAATACAAGGTGTATTACAAAGAATTAGGGAAGCGGACTTAACAAAATATCACTTCACAGTAACGAGGGTTTTCTTTAAAAAAATGAAAATATTTTTTTTTATTTATACCTTTGAGTTCAGTTCGTATGAAAAATATTTTTAAAAAGAATATATTTTATGTTCCTTACCTCATTACCAGACCTGTTCATATAGTTTTAAGTAGGCAATTGGTCTCTCTGCTCCCAAACATCAAAATCTGCAAACTTGGTCGGGCGCGGTGGCTCACGCCTGTAATCCCAGCGCTTTGGGAGGCCGAGGCGGGCGGATCACGAGGTCAGGAGATCGAGACCATCCTGGCTGACACGGTGAAACCCCGTCTCTACTAAAAAAAATACAGAAAAACTAGCCGGGCGCGGTGGCGGGCGCCTGTAGTCCCAGCTTACTGGGGAGGCTGAGGCAGGAGAATGGCGTAAACCCAGGAGGCGGAGCTTGCAGTAAGCCGAGATCCGGCCACTGCACTCCAGCCTGAATGACAGAGCGAGACTCCATCTCAAAAAAAAAAAAAAAAAAAAATCTGCAAACTTAGGGATATTTACTAAAATGTGCAATTTTTAAAAGTATACGACTTAGCAATCAGAGTATCCTATGCCTTTGAGATAGTATCCATCATGTTTAGGAATAGGTGAAAATAGTACTTTTGAGCCTTTGCCACATCAAAAGGTAGTTTCTGTGTTAACAAGAATTCACTAAAATGCATTTTACCATGACATTACTTATTATATGATAGCCCCCCACGAAAAAAAAAAAAAAGAAAGAAAAAAAAAATCACACAGGCAAGTAAATAAACAAAACAAATCCTCATATAAATGTGAGAATGTACTTGATCATTGCCCACTGCAACAACTCCGTTCTCCCCGGCATCCTAAGGCACATGAATAAATGGGCCAATGAATGAATGAAGTATGAAGGGCCTTGCAAATAACATGAAGAAAGAACTTCCTTAATTTTTGTTTGGGTAACCAGTATGGCCATCTAACTGGGAGCTATAGCTCTTGAGGTTTTAAAAGTTCTCCAGTGGAGTCTGTGAAAAATAAAAATCACAGGAAAGAGAATAGGAATGATGCCATTGCATGCAGCCCGGAGCAGTGATGTCATTGCATTTAGCCTACAACACTGATGTCATTGCATCTAGCCTGGAGAAATGATGCCATTACTTCCAGCCTGGAGCAGTGATGCCATTGTATCCAGCCTAGGGCACTGATGTCATTGCATCCAGCCCAGAGCAAGTGCTGGTGTGGATAGTAAAGCAGGTGACAGATCCAGTTCTTAGGCATGATGGGAAATAGAAGGGGCACCAGGGAGTCGTGCTGTGCAACAATTCGCAAGTCCTGGCTAAGGCAATCTACCAGGCTTCTGATGCAGGAAAGCTCAAAGGTATGCTTAAGTGGAACGGACAAGGACAACACAAAACACAGCCTGCTATGAAGTCATCTAGTTAGAAAGCCTGGCAAATTGTAAGCACAAAAAGTGCCAGTGATTTATCACTGAACATCCTGAAGTGACAACTAAGTAATGGAACTAAAAGATTAGATGCAGTTCATTGGGAAAAAATCCTGCCATCAGAAATCAAAATTAGTGGCTTAAAGAAGAAAGTTGTGTAGGTGATATTTAATCAAATGGGAAACTAGACTAAAAGAGATTTATAACAAAAAAATGATCAAAAAGGACAAAAGGGCAACAGACATATATTAATAGGTGTGTACTGGGAAATTTTTTATTTTCAATAGGGGAAAATACTATGAACAAGGCCAATGCTTCTATTCACGAGATGCTCAATACATTGTGTTGAATGATTGAATAAAAAATCAGAAAAATTGAGCAACTTTTATAGTACCTACAGGTTTACTTATTTTATCTGTATTTCCTTAAGCTAATGTTCTGTGTTCTATATGGGATTTAATGCAGTTACAAAGAATTATCAACATGTCCGCTACCATTTTCAGTCTCCAAGTGGCTTTTCAGTAAAGCAATTAGAGAGCACTGGTTCGAAGGCACAAAACAAGAAATATACATAAAATATATATGTGTCATTTAATGTCGAATTCTTAATCAAATGAACAAACTTATATAATCTATATTATATATAGATTTAATCAAAGTATGTAAATTATATATAAGAAATATAGTTCATTAAATATAACACATTATTATAATAGATTATTTATCTAATGCATATAATGATTAAGTCAGTGATCACCAAAGACGTCTCTGTTTGGTTGATGATGATACATGGGTTATTAAAAATATGATTGAAAATATTGAATCAATACAGTTAATCAGTTCTCTTTTTCTTCCTCCAGCTTCCCAAAGTTTAGCATTTTTGTTTTTGCTTTTTCTCTTCCATTATATATTATCTATTTCTAGCAGGATGGTAGAGTATAGGGTTATACACTTTTTCATTTAGAGATACTTTAGATGGTCTATTGAAATAGAAAATTAAAACTATTAAGACTACCAGAAGATGACTGAAATTGACTGCAGAGCAACATGACTCTGAAGAGAAAAGGTTTTGTATTTTTACTTGGGAAGAAGAAATACTTAATGCAGCCAAAAGTGAATGCCTAATTGAGGGGCCCCAGAATTGGGCAGGTCTCTGCAGGATATCTGTGGAAGTGACTTATCTTTCCTTGAGTTTTACTTTCTTAACATCCTTTCCTGGCAGAGGTGTTGTGGAGATTAGAATTAAACCAGAAATACACCTAGTTCAGTGTCTGGTACATAATAAGCCCTCAATACATTTCAGCAATTATTATAACTAAGGTAGAACTATTGGCTGTTAGTACATCCAGGGCACAATGTTTGACCATCGTCTATCAGTCAGTATATTTTTTTCTGTTAAGTTTGATGTTTACTCTATTAAGACTAACAACAGAAATACGGTAGTAAAAGAATGAGAACGACCATCCATCTTCATCTTCTAAGTTTGTCTATTGTTATTCGTGTAAGAAAGTGCTCTTAACTTTCAGGAATTAAACTGTTTGATTTTGAGAAGCCAAATTCTCCAGCCTTTTCTGAAAGGTGTGGCATGATTTTATGTTAATAATGTTTGATGTACAAAAGTTAGAAAATGAACCTCAATTTTTTTAGTCAATTTTTCTTTGATTCAGCCCTAAAATCTATAGCCAAAAAAGCATAAATATATAAAAATGTAGAACTACATTTTTTATGTAGATGAAGGTAATTTTATCTCAATGCTGTGGTAAAATGTGGTTTTTAAAATGGAAATATAATTTTATTTAAAAGGAATTTATTATTTAATTAATAGTTTCACTTGGTCATTAGCCAATCAATCAATATTCTTTGAGCATTTCTTACTTATTTAGGGCACTGTTCTGGGCCCTAAATAACACAATTAAAGAACCAACCCAACAAACAAATACACAAACAAGAATAAAATTCCTGTTCTCATGCAGATTACATTCATTTCTTCTGCAGAGAAACCACGGGAAGCTTGTTTTGACCCAGGAAATATAATGAATGGGACAAGAATTGGAACAGACTTCAAGCTTGGCTCCACCATCACTTACCAGTGTGACTCTGGCTACAAGATTATTGACCCCTCATCCATCACCTGTGTGATTGGGGCTGATGGGAAACCCTCCTGGGACCAAGTGCTGCCCTCCTGTAATGGTGAGTGCACGCTTGGGTATTTTCTAGAAATACACCTTTCCTTTCAAATGCAGCATCTCATTGAAGAAATGGTTTCACATTTCAGCATGTATTCCTCTAATCAGTGGTGAGGATTGCTTAGAGAGCTAGTGTGGAATGAATATCAGGCATTCATTGATTATTTAATGCAGCTAGTGTGTTAGCCATTCTCATAGGTTTCTGGGAGGAGCAATGTTTTTCCTTCACTCATACAGTTTGACATTTTTCACTTCTGTTTTTGTGTGTTCTAGACCTGTTCTTTATGAGAGGTGCTAATTAGCCTTCCCTAGTTACTTTTGTCTCTCTCTCTGTCTCTCTCTCTCTCCCTCTCTCTTCCCCCATATATAAAATACTGACATCTGGTCGGGCACGGTAGCTCACGCCCGTAATCCCAGCACTTTGAGAGGCTGAGGCGAGTGGATCATGAGGTCAGGAGTTCGAGACCAGCCTAACCAACATGGTGAAACCCTGTCTCTACTAAAAATACAAAAATTAACTGGGCGTGGTGGTGCGTGCCTGTGATCTCAGCTACTCAGTAGGCTGAGGCAGGAGAATCACTTGAACCCGGGAGGTGGAGGTTGCAGTGAGCTGAGATTGCATCACTGCACTCCAGCCTGGGTGACAGAGCAAGACTCCATTTCAAAAAAATACACACACACACACACATGTATTTATCTATCTGTATATACAGAGAGAAAAAACAAATATGCATACATTTGAATGGATATGTCATTTCCCCCCAAAACAGCAATAGTTTGTAATTCCTTAGGAATTAAGTTAGTAAAATCATTGAATCAGCATTCAAGGACAGACAAAACTAACCTACAGTGATAAAGTCAGACAGCAGCTGCCCTGTGGGTGTGAACTGGGGAGAGTGGGATGATAGACTTCCTGGCCGCTGGCCACAGTACGTATCTTAACCTAGGTGGTGGTTTCAGGGGGGTCTCCACAGGCAAACACTCCTCAGGCTGTGGACTCATGACTTGTACCCTTTACATTTTGCATGGTATGTATTTAAAGAAGAAGAAGAAGAAGGTAGAACTTCATGGTTTTTGCAGAGACATTCATTTCTAGGGTTATTTTAAGATGAACTCAAAGACCAGTTTAGTTTGATAAACTATGAAACAAACATGTTTTCCTCAAGATGGCCTAACAATACTACTGGCACCTTCAGGCCAAATAAGCATTTTAAATATTACCATACAAGAGGCTGGGCGCAGTGGCTCATGCCTGTAATCCCAGCGCTTTGGGAGGCTGAGGTAGGTGGATCACCTGAGGTCATGAGTTCGAGACTATCCTGGCTAACATGGAGAAACCCCCTTTCTACTAAAAATACAAAAAATTAGCCGGGCATGGTGGCGTGTGCCTGTAATCCCAGCTACTTGGGAGGCTGAGGCAGGGGTATCGTTTGAACCCGGGAGACAGAGGTTGTGGTAAGCCGAGACTGTGCCATTGCACTCCAGCTTGGGCAACAAGAGCGAAACTCCATCTCAAAAAAAAAAAAGGAAAAAAAAAAAAAAGAAAGAAAAGAAAAAAGTATATAAGAAACTGAAATCAAACAAACAAAACAAAATAAAACAAAACCTACTTCCCTGACATGTTCTGCTATTTCTATGTTTCTAAGTCCATTCTCTTAAGACCCTGCAAGCTTTTAAGTTAAAGAAGTGTATTTGTCTGGACCCAGCAGTAGTAGTGACTGGCACAGAGTAAGAACTTACGCCAGGTGTGGTGGCTCACACCTGTAATCCCAGCACTGTGGGAGGCCAAGGCTAGTGGATCTCTTGAACTCAGGAGTTTGAGACCAGCCTGAGCAACATGACAAAACCCCATCTCTCCCAAAAATGCAGTACAAAACTTAGCTGGGTGTGGTGACTCATGCCTGTAGTCCCAGCTGCTTGGGAGGATGAGGTAGGAGGATCACTGGAGCCCAGTAGGTGAAGGTTGCAGCGAACCGAGATCCCGCCACTGCACTCTAGCCTGGGTGACAGATCGACAGATGGAGAAAGTTAATTTTTGTGTTTTAAAATCATGATTAGAGGCCAGGTTATGCATCAGTCCTTTCTAGTCATCTGTTTAATTAAAAATTCTGATAGTTTAGTCATTGTGTTACTTGCTTTGGGAGACTTTTCTAAACGGAAAGTTATACAGTCCATCTTTTCTAAGTTTATTAAAAACTAAAATAAGAAGCACTTGGGAGCTTAAAATAGAACTCAGCGTGCTCATAGGTGAGGGAGGCAGTGAGCCAGAGTGGCTTTGAGGTAAAGAGAGCCTTTGACCTAGCATTACAAGTCAGGACTAAGGTCTCCCTGATGCCTGCACAGCCCCCAAAACAGGACGGAGCCAAGCTAAGAAGTGGGTGTGACTTGGTGAGAAGGTGGGCACAAGGGAGCTGGAAGTCTCCGCCCAGCACCCACCCTTCCCTGTCCTGGCCCAGGAGGGGCCACGCCTCCACCCCCTCCTCTCTTGCCACCAGCCTGGGTGCCCCTTATATCCTGAGCAGCCTGGGCAGTGCATGCCGGTGGTTCTGGGTGCCTGCCATGTGCTCTTGCAGTTGGCCAGGGGCCGGCGGTGACTTGCTGTCTAAGGTCCTGAGGATCCTCCCTTCTGGGCGAGGTGTAGCCCGTGCCGGCAAGGCCGGGCTTGTGAGCCAACGGCAGCACTGAAAGGAGGGCCCTGCAGAGTGACCAGATCTCGCCTCACCTCCTCCCGTCTGTGTCACTCCAGACAAGATACACAAGGCTGAGAGCGATGCCAGTCTCTAGGTCACAAATGTTAGGAGGATAAATTCCACAGGCATAAGGCTCCCCAAAACTAGTAAATCTTAATTCTGAATGTAACTGGTTTCCAAAACCATTTTGACGTAGCAAAGGGCAATGACTTCAAACCTTTTTGATTTGACATCCAATCAATATAACTATTGAGCATGCAACCTCGATGTCTGCAACACATTACAGGTACTGACCTTCTCAGCAGTTGTATTATAGACCACATAATTACTACATGAATGCAGACATTTAAAAAGATGGAATTTGAGACCAGACAAAGCTGCTCATGCCTGTAATCTCAGCACTTTGAGAGACTAAGGCAGGAGGATCGCTTGAGGCCAGGAGTTCAAGACTACTCAGGGCAACATAGACCCCATCTCTACAAAACAATAAAAAATAAAAATAAAATAAAATGAGCTGGGTAGGATGGTGCACCTGTGGAGTTCCAGCTACTCGGGAGGCTGTAGCGGGAGGACCCCTTAAGCTCAGAAGGTTGATGTTACCGTGAGCTGTGATTGGATCACTGCACTCCAGCCTGGGCAGCAGAGCAAGACCCTATCTCAAGAAAAAATAATAATAATTTTGGGTAAAAATTCTAATTTTCTTTCTTATATCCCAGAAAATGATTTTTGCATCCCTTGGTGTATTTTTTCCCCCACTTCAGATATCTTTAGCAATTATATAGAGTCTAGTATGAGGGAGATAAAAGTAGGTAGCGAAATTGAGGAAAGATGATGAATCCTGTACTTTTGTTAACTAATAATACAAAAGGCATTTAATTTATATTAAATTCAATTACAGTTGGATGTATGGGAAGTGATAAAACTTTAGCCATAGAAAAAGCATGGCTAAAGTATTAGCCATAGGAAAAATACTTTTTCTACACTTTATATATATTCTCTCGCTATACAGACATGTGTATTAATTTATACACACATATATAGGAATTATACATATATACACACATATATGTATATATATTCACATATTCCTATATATAGGATATATACATATTCTTATATATATTCCTATATATATAGGTTATATATATGAAACCAAATTTTTAATCAGAGATTGTTTCACTTTCCATGTCTGAAGATCTGCAGAGTGAGGCACAATTTATTTTACCAGTCATCAAAGAGCATAACGCATGGAACACTCATTTCCCAATATGGAGTATTCTATTTACCTGTAAATAAAAATTTGTATTCGAAATCTGGAAAGCAGAGATGGCTTCTCCTGTAGTGCATCTTGGATCTCTCATGGAGAGCAGCATGTTTTATGCATGAATCCGTGTCTGTGATTTATTCAGATCGCCAGTTAACCTTGGGGCCTTTTGCTCCACTTTAAATATTTTGATAGTTCCTACATCATGGGATGCCGTTGGTGCATTTTGGACCAGTTTGTTTTAGATGCATGGTGTCATGTTTTTCCTGGTTATTCATCTGTTACCTACAAATTTTGCTTATTGAAGTTTTTTGTAGAATTGTAACTGAAATTGAAACAAGGTAGAGCCCTTTCATGGGTCAGAATGACTGTTTGCTAGTTTTGTGTATTCAGTTTGGTTCTATGTGGTTGCCTTTATGTATGAGATGTATATATTCTAATTAGCCAGATGGATAAGCAAGCTTCTTGTTAACATTAGCAGTGAATGCTCTTGTATGTCTTTATTCATTTAGGCAATAATCTGTTTAATATGTTAATTACCAAATAACAAACATTTATTTATTTTTCCTCTGTTGTTGTATTAAAATAAAATTCCTAAGGTAAGAAGCACCATGGCTGTTTCTTAGATTAGCACAGACATAACAATTATTAAGAATTAGGCCGGGCACGGTGGCTCACGCCTGTAACCCCAGCACTTTGGGAGGCCGAGAGGGGCAGATCACGAGGTCAGGAGATCGAGACCATCCTGGCTAACATGGTGAAACCCCGTCTCTATACAAAAATCTAGCCGGGTGCGGTGGCAGG